>NW_022437038.1:7426884-7443293 GCF_009761245.1 Sapajus apella | reverse complement strand
CACACACACACACACACACACACACACACACACACACACACACACACCCCCCATCTGCCATTGGCCACCTAGTGAGCCGAGGGAGAGGCTCCAAGTCAGTTAGAGATTCCTGAGGGAAAGGGATGTGTCTCTCACCTTGCACAAAAGTAGATTCCAGGCACATCCATGAGACAAATCTCTGAACAGAAAGGTGTGAAAGAATGACAAAACTGCCAAGGAGACTGTGTTCATGGGAAAGTGGGAAAGGCTGTCCTAAGCCTCACACGAAAACAAGAGGCAGTAAGGAAAAACGGACCCACTTCTGGGATGGAAAGGAGGCCATGAGCAGAGAGAGGAGGGAAGTGGCAGCAGTGAGAAGACACATCTGGCATCTGTAACAGGCGGGGCAAAGGCCGGCCCTCTGCAGCACTCTGCTGGCCTCTGGTGCGGTGCCCATCTGCATCATAGAACAGCCAGTGTCCCTCAGAAGAGAGGCAAGAGCAGCCCCTTGCCACAGCTGCTTAACTCTTAGCCGAGCTGCGCATCGTCAGACGGACAGATTGGGTGAGGGCTGTTCGGGTCCAGGGTGGCCCTTAAAACTAAGGGGATTGGGGTGGACACTGCTTTGAGAGTGACACATGGCGCCCCGGTGAGGATGCAGTGTCTGAGACTGGACATGCCTGCCGGGAAGCTGGATGTCTGCAACCTTGTGTGCACTCACCTGGAGCAGGGGTGGGGTGGGGGTGGCAAACCATAAAATCCCTAGGAGAGGCAGCAGGCTGGGGAGGGCACCTGAAGTTGGTCTGGAAGTCAGTCAGTGCCTACAGGCACCAAATGGAAACGGGCTCATGAGATAGCTGAGAAGCAAAGCCCAGGGCCCTTTCTGGAAGTGGAAGATAGCCTGTGGTGGCAGTTCCAGACTGACACAAGAGACGGGCTGAGGCTGGGGCAGCACCATCAAGGCAGGGCACTCCCCACAGAAGGTGGCAAGCTCAGCCTTGCTGACCTTTCTCAATGTTTGCCCCGGGAAAGCCCAGAAAGACTGTCTTTGGGTTGCAGCAGGCAGGTATGTATTGTGATTGACAGCTCAGGGCTGTATTTATGTTTGCGTTACATACGGAATGGGGGCACCGGTGCTCTTGCCAGTGCTGAGACGGAAGGACAAGGGGAGGTGTTTTTGCCATGCATGCCTGGGAGGCAGGCATGCTCCTGACAGTCAAGGGATGACGGGCAGGACAGAAGGGCTGTGTGTGAGCGCTTTCGAGAGGGCAGTGCCAGAAAATGGACAGCAGGGTTTTGACTTGGGCCAAGACCATGCCGTGGAGACACTTGGATGCTGCTGGACTTTCCTGTGACAGAGCTTGCTCAGGGGATGAGCAGAAAGCCTCTGGGGTGCTCCCTGAGTTAGGACTCAGCTGTGGCCTCACTGTGTCAAGTGCCTCAGAGATGGAGCACAACTGCAAAAAAAAAAAAAAAGGTGGATGAGGAGCTGTTTGCAGGGAAATCCCCTTTGAAATCAGATTGCCCAGCCAAACTGTGATTGGCTTGGGAGAAAGGGTGGTCCTTCTGACTGACAGCTCTTAGGAACCAAGACAGGGCTCCCAGAGCCAGCCAGCCAAGGAAGCCCCAGCAGTGGGGGAGGGGGGGTGGGTGTCACAGCAACTGCAAGTCACTTGTTGGCCATCCCAGGCACCAGGGCCTGGGAAGAGGCCTGGTCCCCATTCCAGGTGGGAGGATTTCCCAGAGTTGGTTGGGGGACCTAGCAGGCACTCAGGCCCTCTGACCGGCATGGACTGCCGGGCAGATGGTACAAGCAGGAAAGTTGTAACCCACCTGGAAACCAAGCTGCAGGGGGAGGGGAGAATAAGACAAGAAAAGAAAGCTTTGTTCTGTGTGAAAGAGAACAAGCAGAACACCCAGCACATAGAGATCGCCGCTGCCCAGGGCACAGTGACCCACAGGAGCAGCCCTGGGAGACTGAGAGGACACAGGGCGCAGCAGCAGCCCTGCCCAAGGGAAGCAGATGTGCTTAATGGATTCGTCATGAATTGGGGGAAGGGGACCACCTCTTGACACACACACACATCACAAAAGTGCAGGGAACCTGGCTTTGCTGATTCAGGGGCTAAACCTGCTGGGTGGGATCTGGTCATGTTGAAAGTGGGGGCGGGGCAGAACGAGCTGCCCTGACCCATGGAGTGCTTCTGCGCCCAGGGGCTCATCCTTTCCTGGCAAGGTGCCGGGACTTCAGATGGAGGGTGTGCAGGTGTCTACGGATGGATGGAGTGGCCATGGCCATGCCAAGTACCCTCAGCATCTGCCCTCTCACCCCCGCGGGGAGTTGATGGAGGGCTCCTCTGTCCCCTTCCTGGGTCCTGCCAAAGGTAGTGGGGATACGGCAGAAAGGAGCTTCCTCCAAAGGGAGCAGCGGCCAATCGTCTCACTCTGCCAGGAAGTAACGCTGGGGATCCCAAGGAAGAGAGAAGTACGGCTGGAAGCAGGTTTCCCCGTGGCTTCGCAGGAGGCGTAGAACTACACGGGGTAGGTGCTGGGCAAGCCGCAGCGTTCATCGCGATCATTGCGCAATAAACGCGACCCGCTGTCTGGGAGAGCGTCCATACCCACCCCACCCCGGTCCCCACCCCGACGTCGGGATGCGCAGACAAAGGAAAAGGCCAGGGCCTCTGATCTTTCTTTCCAGGCCAGCAGTCAAGGAAAACACATTAAGAAGGGATTTCTCTGTGCCGGGCACGGTGCTACCTGCTCCAAGGGTGTCCTCTCTTTCAGTCCTCTCAACAATCCACCTTAATTCCACCAACTTCCCCCATCGTGCCCCTCACCTCCCCCCACCTCCGCCCCCAGCCTCTTCTTGAAATTTATTCTGAGCGCTGCGTGCAGCCCTCTCTATCCCTGCCTCCTGTGAGCACTGAGAAGCCTGCATTTGCCAGGGAGCAGACATCCCAGTCAGCTGGCGTTTACCCGTGCCTTTTTTGTCCTTCTCTCCGTGCAGACTGTAAACTCAAGGACAAGGACCATGGCTCTTTTCTGCCAATCAAAGCACACAACTTTATTGATGATACACACAGATGCCGGCTTGGGTGGAAGAGGTTAAGTCAGTACAATAGACAGAAGAGCAGTACACTTTTTTGATGATTAGGTTCACCAACCATCAGGCGCGTGTAGAAGAAAGGGTAAACGAAAAATAATTCAACCTAAGCTGCAACAAATGCATTTTCAGCTCAAGCTGCGATACGCGTCTGGTCTCTGCAAAGCGGTCCCACTTGGGCAGGGAGACCACCACAGGCAACAATAGCACTCGTGATGCTGTAATTTGATGTTCTTTGTCCACAGCAGGCAGCCGAAGTGATCCCCTCACCTCGTGAAGGAGGCTGCCAGGGAGGAATTTACAATGCCAACATTGCCTGCAGCCTGCACAACCAAGAAGTTACTCAAAGCTCGGTGGGAGCCCCTGCCTGGCCAATAAGAGCGTGGTCCTGGATTGAGCGCTGGAACTTTCACCCAATGAGGCGGTGATTGGCTAAGGCTGGATCTTCAGTGACACCCTCTGCAGATTCTTTGACATCTGCAAACCAAGCGCGTTTTGAGTGGAATCGGTCCCAGTGTGTTCGAGAGGGCCCTTTATGGGGCAGGGGTTTCCAGGAGAATCTCTCTGTTTCCATTTCTGATAAAGAGGGACATGAATGAGAAGAGCATCTGGGCACCGACTAACTCCCCCGCCAAGACTGGCTTTTCAGACAAACCCGTCAGCAGTTTCAAAACCTGAACCTTAGCACATCCACTTTCCTCTGATATCAAAGGAAACTTCAAGTCTGAAACGGACTTGGCAAGCATGTTATTAATAACTGTCATGCTTATTAACAAATTTAATCCAGCCTGCTGCAGAAATGAGTTGCAGCAACGTGACACAGTCTCCCGACACACTCCATTGATGTACATCTTAATCTGGCCCTGACTTTCAATACTCGCATTTAAGTTATCTGGGGCACACAAAGCCTCTCTAGCTGCCGGGTCTGGAGTGGGGATCGTGTGTCTGAGCATTGAGAGGCTGGCCAAATGGCTGTTGATATTCTGGCTAAATGGAAATACCTCCTCTTTGGTCTCGGCAAACAACAGTTTTCCCTGAATGAAAAGACACTTGGAGAGGTCAAGAACACAACTGCCATTTTTACAGTTTTGAGCATACCCAGAAAAATTTTTATTTTCATTGGGGAATAGGTGATTCATTTTTATTTGGATGATTTGCTTTTGGGGAGGCTGTGAGTCCTTACTGTCCATGATTATTGGCAGGCTAATCCTTAGGGCTTGGCTTATCCTCAACTCTTGACTGCAGATCAGGGCTCTTACCAGTTTTCTCCTCTGTCTGCAACTCCCCCACTCTTTTTGCTTTTCTTACTTTCTTGAACCTTCTTCTGATAAGTAGATGAACACTGTGTCAACTTCTAGGCCAGACTTACATATCTGCTCTCACTAATTTGAGTATATCTCACATTTATTGCAAGTCACAGGTGGGCATCACTCTTAAAAAGATGATCTAGTTGTGGCATTCTAGGAAGGAGATTGTTAGACATTCTTTGCCTGGTCACAATCAATCTAATTGCCATCAAACATGGACCTAGCAGCAATGCAAACACATAGAGCTTTTAGATGAGTCTCCCCAAAGAGATATGTCAATGCACAGGATACAAGGGTATCCGTATCTCTTTTTCCATATTTACAGTCTTAATTTTATTTTTTTGTTTTTAATAATATATTTTTTATTGCATTTTAGGTTTATAGTCTTAATTTTCAAATGTTTCCCCTCTGGCATTTTACCTCCCTCAAGCTCATTTCCACTGTTTTCCCATAAGTGCAGCATTTATCTTTTTCCAGCACCAAAATAAGAGGAGAAAACTGGTAAGAGCCCATGCTGTGAGAAGCAGAAGCTGAATTATTTCTGGACTCTGTAGTCTGCCTTTGACACCTTAGTCCCACTTTTTGTCTCCAGCATATCACACTGTGTGAAGCAATTTCTTTCCTCCCTTACTTATCTTATTGTCCACAGGTACCCAGAGAAAAGAGAATAGAGATTGGTAAAGGCACTGACTTGTAAGTTTCAGGTACATCCACTCCAGAGTGAGGAATATAACTTTCCAAAGTCCCCCATTTAGGTCTCAAGCACAGCCATCTTCCCCAACCTGGCCTCCTGCTACTTTATCCCTGCCCCTTCTCCCATGAATTCGCACTTTTCTGCTCTACCTCACCTCACTCCCCTTTTTGCTCTATAGATTTTGGCATTGCTTTCCCAGAGCCATAAAGGATTAGGATTAACCGTTTTCTGAAAACAGGACAGGAGTAGAAGGGCAAGTTCCAGTTTAGCACTTGTGTGTACCACCCCCTTGTGACTGGTTCTGGCTCCACAGTTCCTTGAAGGAATACACTGTTGCTTCAGTCTCTACCAAGTAACCTGTCTTCTTCCTTTTTCTTGGGTTGCACTGCCCCCTACAGACAAACAAACTAATATCTATCGGCAGAGTTGGTGAACACAGGGCTGGGTGATAGACCATAGTTGCTACTTTTTACTGATTCTGGACTCTGTCTCTCAAACATCTCTCACCTCTCACTCTCAGCTCCCCAACACCAACTTCCTCCCTGAACGTGTGCACCATTTAGAGAACTAAAATAAGCTGGTGGGTGAGGTGAGAGTGTAGGGAAAGATGACTCTGTCCCAATCCTTACCCTAAGACTTCCCAGGCAATCCTCATTCTCACACCAACCTGCACACAACCAGAGCAGTTTCTTCTTTCTTCACTTGTCTGCAAACATGTCTCTCTCAGGTCAACAGGAGGGAGCTGATGGCTGGATCAAAAAGAGTTGACTTTCCCACAGATCTTGGTCACCTGAGATATACATCACTAATGAGCCATGGTTGCCACCAGTAGTGATGCAAGAGTGTGCCTTCCTCTCTCTCTTCCCCCTAGCACACCAGACCTGTCACTCATTTTTTTTCTTCGCCAATCCTAGAATCCAAAAGAAAATGCATTACCATTTTATTAGATTTTTTTTTCTCTGATTTCCAGAGACAAAACTTATTCTGATCCTTTCTTATCTTCTTCTGGAGCAACTGTCTCTTTGTATTTATACTTCTTTATCTTCATCCTAGAATGCCAGGCAACACTCCTTCTCTTTACTTTCCCCTCCCCTCAGCAACTAATATCCATCATCTTGCTTAGACCCATGAAAAAGCAGATTTCATGAAACAAGGCATGGAGAGGTAAATATTTTAATTATATTTTTCTTGGCTCTGCTCATTTTTCTTGGAAATAATGACTTTTTAAAAAGGTTTTTTTTATCCCTTTGCATGTATAAGGAGTTTTCTGGAGTGATACTTGCTAGAATGACACCACTGGCTATTTCTGAGAATAGGATTTAAGGCAATACACATTCTAGCTGCAGTGTCAAGTATTAAGGTCAGTGAGACATGGAAATGAACAGAGCTGTCTCTTGAACAAGACCATCTGGTTTTCCCAACAGGCACCCATAAGATAGCATTTGTCTTGCTGAGTTCACTATCCTCCAGGCTCTAACCCCTAATTTTTTTTTCAGAGTAAAAGTATGCACAATTTATGACATTACATCCAAGAGATGCATTGCATGCATATGTTAACCAAATGACATGTATAAAAATGTTTATAACTGCACTATTCATAATAGTCCCAAGCTGGAAACAATCTAAATATCCACCATCATTAGAATGGATACATAAAATATAGTACATACATAAATGTCAATGAATAATCTACATGAAATAGTATGGATTATTCTCACAGACAATGTTAGCAAAAAAATAGACATAAAATAATATATACTACATTATTCTATTTACATAGTTTTTTTTAATGCAAAACTATCAATATTGTTAGAATTCAGAATAGTGGTTACCCTTGGGATGCATTAGTGACTAGATGGGGGCTTGGAGGGAGATTCCAGTGTGTGGTTAATGTTTATTTCTTGCTCACTTTGTGAAAATGTATTAAGCTCATTACTTGTGCACTTTTCTGTATATGCAGTATACTTCAACAAAAGTTTACTAAAAGATCTCAATAGTGAGTAAGAAAAATGAGAGGTAAAGTGGCCAAGATGGCCGATTAGAAACAGCTAGGGTGGATGGCTCTCATGGAGAGAAACAGAAGGGGTGAGTAAATAAAGCACCTTTAACTGAAACATCCAGGTACTTGCATTGGAACTAGTCAAGGAAACAACTTGACCCACGAACAAAGAAAAGTGAAACAAGATGATGGCCCACCTGGGAGGGACAAGTAGCCAAGAGAAGCTCCCCCTCCTAGGGAAGCAGTGAGTGAATGTACAATGCCTCTAACACTTACCTTTGCCACCCTTGGGTCAGAAGAGTCCCTCAGGAACCCACTCCACCAAGGCCTTCAATCTGACATACAGAGCTGTGTAGAGCCTTGGCAGAGCAGCCACTCAGGCATATGTGGAGACCAGGGAGCTTTAAATACACTGGCTCTGGGCTTCCCAACAAAAGTAACTGCAACTCCAACAGAGTAGGAGGTTAGACTTCCTACCACCCCTAGGAAAGAAGCTGAATACAGGGGGCCGAGCAGAGATGGTCTGCAAGCCCCATGTCAATGGCATTTCACAGTATAAAACCCACTGGCTTGGAATTTCAGCCAGCCATCAGTAGCAGTGTGGCACCTACCTGGGATGGAGCACCCAAGAGGAGAAGCGGGCCTCCATCTTTGCCATTTGGGTGACATAGCCATTCCAGCCTGCAGGCTTTGGAGAGTCCAAACTGACCAGGGGCCAAAGGGATCCCCCAGCACAGCACAGCTGCTCTACCAAAACATGGCCAGATTGCTTATTTTAGTGGGTCTGCAACCCGTTCCTCCTCACTTGGGGAGATCTCCCGAATGGGGCCTTAACAACCCCTGCTGGTGTCCTCTGGGCAACAGAGATTTGAAAAACCCCGGGACAAAACTCCCAAAGGGAGGAGTGGGCCACCACTTTTGTTGTTGGACATCTTAGCAGTTCTAGCCTTCAAGCTTTGATGTGTCTGAAGCTACCAGGGGCAGAAATGGTACCCCAGCACAGCACAACAGCCCCACGAAAATGTGCTCACACTGCTTTCTTAAGTGAGTCCCCAAACTTGTTCCTTATCACCAGGTAGAGCTACCCAACCAGGGTCTTCGGCTACCCACACCAGTGTTCTCTGACAGAGGTTTCAGGCCTCCCTGGGCCAGAGCTCCCAGGATGAAAGGCAGGCCACCATCTTTGCTGTCCAGGTGACTCAGGCATTCCAGCCTTCAGGCTTCAGAGTGGCTGAGGTGACCAGGGGCAGAAGTATGCCCCCAGCCCAGCACAGCTGCTCAACAAAAACACGGCCAGACTACATTTTTAAGCAGGTCCCCAATCCCATTCCTCCTGAATAGATGAGACCTCCATCCAGGGTCACCAGCTACCTCCTACAAGTGCATTTGGGCCAGCAACAGTTCTGCATCTCCCTGGGATGGTGCTCTCTGATAAAGGAGCAGGCTGCCACCTTTGCTGTTTTGCACCTTTCACTGGTGATACCTTCAGGTACTGGAAAATCTGAGGTAACCAGGGATTGGAGTGTACCTCAGCATACTGCAGCAGGCTTACAGAAGAGTGGCCAGACTGTTAAAAGAAAAAAAAATCCAAAAGTCAGAAACCTCAAAGATTGAAAGTAAATAAGCCTACAAAGACAAGAAAGAATCAATGCAAGAAGGCTGAAAACTCAAAAAGCCAGCAGCCAGCATGCCCTCTTTCCTCCAAACGACCACATCACCTATCAAGCAAGAGTGAGGAAACAGGCTGACACTGAGATGGCTGAAATGATGAAAGTAGAAATCAGAATATGGATAGGAATTAAGTTCACTGAGCTAATAGTGTATGTTGTAACCCAATGCAAGGAAGCTAAAAATCATAGTAAAACATTGCAGGAGATGCCCATGTGCGGTGGTTCATGCCTATAATCCCAGCACTTTGGGAGGCTGAGGCAGGTGGATGACTTGAGGTCAGGAGTTCAAGACCAGCCTGGCCAACATAGCAAAACCCTGTCTCTTTTAAAAATACAAAAATTTTTTTATGTCTCTATTATTAAACATAATTACAGGCATACCCATTTTTAGACTGCATTTTAGCCCGGGCAATAAAGCAACACCCCTGTTCTCTCTCCCTCTTCCTCTTCCTCTTTCTTCCTTTCCTTTATTCTTTTTTTTCTTTTTCTTTTTTTTTTATTTTCTTTTTCTTTCTTTCTCTCTTTCTTCCTCTAAAAAAAAGAAAAAAATATACAAAAATTAGCTGGGCATGGTCGTCCACACCTGTAGTCTCAGCTACTCAGGAGGTTGAAGCAGGAGAATCACTTGAATCCGGGAGGTGGAGGTTGCAGTGAGCTGAGATCATGCCACTGCACTCCAGCTTTGGCAACAGAGCAAGACGCTGTCTCAAAAAAAGAAAAGAAAAAAAAAAAAAATCAGGCCGTCATGGTGGCTCATGCACTTTGGGAAGCCGAGGTAGGTGGATCACCTGAGGTCAGTTCATGACTAGCCTGACCAACATGGTGAAACCCTGTCTCTACTAAATACCAAAAATTTAAAAATTAGCCAGGTGTCATGGGGCATGCCTGTAATCCCAGCTACTTGGGAGGCTGAGTCAGGAGAATCACTTGAACCCAGGAGGCAGAGGTTGCAGTGAGCTGAGATTTCATCATTGCTCTCCAGCCTGGGCAACAAGAGCAAAACTCCATCCAAAAAAAAAAAAAACCCAAAAACATTTCAGGACCTGACAGAAAAAAAAAAAAAAATAGGCAGTATAAAAAAGAACATAACCAACCTGATAGAGTTGAAGAACACACTATAAGAATTTCATAATCCCAACACAAGTATTAATAGCAGAATAGACCAAGCAGAGGAAAGAGTCTCAGAGGTTGAAGACTGCCTTGCTGAAATAAGACAGGCAGACAAGAATAGAGAAAAAAAAAGAATGAACAAAACTTCTGAGAAATATGGGATTATGTAAAGAGACTGAATCTACAACTGATTGGTGTGCCTGAAAGAGATGGGGAGAATAGAGCCAACTTGGAAAAGATATTTCAGAATATCATCCATAAGAACATCCTCAATCTAGCTAGAAAGTCCCACATTCAAATTCAGGAAATGCACAGAACCCCAGTAAGATACTTCATGAGAAGATCATCCCCAAGACACATAAGCATCTGATTCTCCAAAGTTGAAATGAAAGAAAAAATGTTAAAGGCAGCTGGTGAGAAAGGCCAGGTCACTGACAAAGGGAAGCCTATCAGACTAAGAGCAAACCTCTCAACTGAAACCTTACAAGCCAGAAGAGACTAGGAGCCAATATTCAGAATTCTTAAAAAAAGAAATTCCAACTCAGAATTTATACAGCCAAACTAAGTTTCATAAGCAAAGGAAAAATAAGATCCTTTTCAGACAAACAAATGCTGAGGGAGTCTGTTACAACCAGACATGCCTTACAAGAACTCTTGAAGGAAGCACTAAATATGGAAAGGAAAGACTGTTTACCAGCCACTACAAAAACACAATGAAGCACACAAACTAGTGACACTATAAAGCAACCACATTAAAAAGTCTGCAAAATAACCATATAACAGCACAATGACAAGATCAAATCCACACATATCACTACTAACCTTGAATGGAAATAGGCTGAATGCCCCACTTCAAAGGCACAGAGTGGCAAGCTAGATAAAAAAGCAAGACCCATTGGTGTGCTGTCTTCAAGAGACCCATCTCACATGCCATGACACTCATAAGCTCAAAATAAAGGAATGGAGAAAAATATACTAAGCAAATGGAAAACAGAAAAAAACAGGGGTTGCAATTCTAGTTTCTGACAAAACAGATTTTAAACCAACAAAGATTTTTTTAAAAGACAAGGAAGAGCAATACATAATGGTACAGGGTTCAATTCAACAAGAAGATCTAACTATTGTAAATATATATGCACCCTACACAGGAGCACTCAGATTCATAAAGCAAGTTCTTAGAGACCTTCAAAGAGACTTAGACTCCCACACAATAATAGTGGGAGACTCTAACACTCCACTGACCATATTAGATCATCAAGACAGAAAATTAACAAAGATATTCAGGACTTGAACTCAGCACTGGATCAAATGAACCTGATAGATACCTACAGAACTCTCCACCCAGAAACAACAGAATATACATTCTTCTCATTACCACATGGCGCTTACTCTATGATTGATCACATAGTTGTAAGTAAAACGTTCCTCAACAAATGCAAAAGAACTGAAATCATGCTGGGTGCAGTGGCTCACGCCTGTAATCCCAGCACTTTGGGAGGCAGAGTCGGGTGGACCATGAGGTCAAGAGATCGAGACCATCCTGGTCAACATGGTGAAACCCCGTCTCTACTAAAAATACAAAAAATTAGCTGGGCATGGTGGCACGTGCCTGTAGTCCCAGCTACTCAGGAGACTGAAGCAGGAGAATTGCCTGAACTCAGGAGGTGGAGGTTGCAGTGAGCCGAGATCACGCCATTGCACTCCAGCCTGGGTAAGAAGAGCGAAACTCCGTCTCAAAAAAAAAAAAAAAAGAACTGAAATCATAACAAACAGCCTCTTGGACCACAGCACAATCAAATTAGAAATAAGACTAAGAAATTCCCCCAAAACTATACAATTACATGCAAATTGAATAAGCTGCTCCTGAGTGTCTTTTAGGCAAATAATTAAATTAAGGCAGAAATCAAGAAGTTCTTTGAAACTAATGAGAACAAAGAGACAGTGTACCAGAATCTCTGGGACACAGCTAAGGCAGTGTTAAGAGAGAAGTTGATAGCACTAAATACCCACATCAAAAAGACAGGAAGATCTCAAATTAACAACCTGATATCACAACTAAAAGAACTAGAGAACCAAGAGCAAACAAATCCCAAACCTGGCAGAAGACAAGAAATAACCAAAATCAGAGCTGAACTGAAAGGCATAGAGACAAAAAAAAAAAAAAATTCAAAAGATCAACAAATCCAGAAGCTGATTTTTTGAAAATATTAATAAAATACATAGACCACTAGCTAGACTAATATAGAAGAAAAGAAAGAAGAGCCAAATAAATATAATCAGAAACAACAAGAAGGATACTATCATTGACCCCACAGAAATATAAACAATCATCAGAGAATATTATAAACACCTCTGGGCACCTAAAGTAGGAAATCTGGAGGAAATGGGAAATTTTATGAATACATACACTTTTCCAAGACGGAATCAGGAAGAAATTGAATCCCTAAACAAACCAATAATGAGCCTTCCAACCAAAAAAAAGCCCAAGACCAGAAGGATTCACAGCTGAATTCTACAATATGTACAAAGAAGAGCTGGTACCATTCCTACTGAAACTATTCCAAACAATGAGGAGATACTTCCCCCTAATTCATTCTGTGAGGCCACCATCATCCTGATACCAAAACCTGGCAGAGACACACACCAAAAAGCCTACCTTTTGCATATTTTTTGTTTGTTTTTGGATATTCAGGCCAATATCCTTGACGAACATTGATACAAAACTCCTCAACAAAATACTAGCAAACTGAATCCAGCAGCACATCAAAAAGCTTATCTACCACAATCAAGTAGGCTTTATTCATGGAATGTAATGTTGGTTCAATATACACAAATCAATAAATGTGATTCATCACATAAACAGAACTAAAGACAAGAAACAAATGATTATCTCAATACATGCAGAAAAGCCTTTCAATAAACTCCAACATCCATTCATGTTAAAAACTCTCAATAAACCAAATATTGAAGGACCATACCTCAAAATAGTTAGAGCCATCAATGACAAAACCACAGCCAACATCATACTGAATGGGCAAAAGCTGGAAGCATTCCTGTTGAAAACTGGCACAAGACCAGGATGCCCTCTCTCACCACTCTTATTCAACATAGTATTGGATTGAAAGCCCTGGCCAGAGCAACCAGGCAAGGGAAAGAAATAAAAGGCACACAAACAAGAAGAGAAGAAGTCAAACTATCCCTGTTTGCAGATGACATGATTCTATATCTAGAAAACCCTATAGCTTTGGCCCCAAAGCTCCTTGATCTGATAAACAACTTCAGCAAAATTTTAGGATAAAAAAATCAATGTGCAAAAATCAAAAGGATTCGTATACACCCAACAACAGTCAAGCTAAGAGCCATATCAGGAATGAACTCCCATTCATAATTGTCATGAAAACAATAAAATACCCAGGAATACAGTGAACTAGGAAGGTGAAAGATCTCTGCAAAAAGAATGGAGAACTACAAACCACTGCTCAAATAAATCAGAGACGACACAAACAAATGGAAAAACATTCCATGCTCATGAATAGGAAAAATCAATATTGTTTTTTTCCCCCATTTATTTATTTTATTGCATTTTAGGTTTTGGAGTACATGTGAAGAACATGCAAAATTGTTGCATAGGTACACACGTGGCAGTGTGATTTGCTGCCTTCCTCCCCATCACCTACATCTGGCATTTCACCCCTTGCTATCTCTCCCCAGCTCCCCACTCCCCACCGTCCCTCCCCTATTTCCCCCCAATTGACCCCAGTGTGTAGTGCTCCCCTCCCTGTGTCCATGTGTTCTCATTGTTCAACACCCGCCTATGAGTGAGAACATGCGGTGTTTGATCTTCTGCTCTTCTGTCAGTTTGCTGAGAATGATGGTTTCCAGGTTCATCCATGTCCCTACAAAGGACACAAACTCATCGTTTTTGATGGCTGCATAATATTCCATGGTGTAGATGTGCCACATTTTCCCTATCCAGTCTATCATCGATGGGCATTTGGGTTGGTTCCAGGTCTTTGCTATTGTAAACAGTGCTGCAATGAACATTCGTGTGCACGTGTCCTTATAGTAGAATGATTTGTAATCCTTTGGATATATACCCAGAAATGGGATTGCTGGGTCAAATGGAATTTCTATTTCTAGGTCCTTGAGGGATCGCCACACTGTCTTCCACAATGGTTGAACTAATTTACACTCCCACCAACAGTGCAAAAGTGTTCCTATTTCTCCACATCCTCTCCAGCATCTGTTGTCTCCAGATTTTTTAATGATCGCCATTCTAACTGGCGTGAGATGGTATCTCAATGTTGTTTTGATTTGCATTTCTCTGATGACCAGTGATGATGAGCACTTTTTCATATGTTTGTTGGCCTCATGTATGTCTTCTTTTGTAAAGTGTCTGTTCATATCCTTTGCCCACTTTTGAATAGGCTTGTTAGTTTTTTTCTTGTAAATCTGTTTTAGTTCTTTGTAAATTCTGGATATCAGCCCTTTGTCAGATGGGTAAACAGCAAAAATTTTTTCCCATTCTGTTGGTTACCGATTCACTCTAATGATTGTTTCTTTTGCTGTGCAGAAGCTGTGGAGTTTGATTAGGTCCCATTTGTCTATTTGGCTTTTGTTGTCAATGCTTTTGGTGTTTTGGTCATGAAGTCCTTGCCTATACCTATGTCCTGAATGGTTTTGCCTAGATTTTCTTCTAGGGTTTTTATGGTGTTAGGTCTTATGTTCAAGTCTTTAATCCATCTGGAGTTAATTTTAGTGTAAGGTGTCAGGAAGGGGTCCAGTTTCTGCTTTCTGCACATGGCTAGCCAGCTTTCCCAACACCATTTATTAAACAGGGAATCCTTTCCCCATTGCTTGTTTTTGTCTGGTTTGTCAAAGATCAGATGGTTGTAGATATGTTGTGTTGCCTCTGAGACCTCTGTTCTGTTCCATTGGTCTATATCTCTCTTTTGGTACCAGTACCATGCTGTTTTGATTACTGTAGCCTTGTAGTATAGTTTGAAGTCCGGTAGTGTGATGCCTCCTGCTTTGTTCTTTTTGCTTAGAATTGACTTGGCTATGCGGGCTCTCTTTTGGTTCCATATGAAGTTTAAGGTGGTTTTTTCCAGTTCTGCAAAGGTCATTGATAGCTTGATGGGGATAGAATTGAATTTGTAAATTACTTTGGGCAGTATGGCCATTTTCATGATATTGATTCTTCCTAACCATGAACATGGAATGTTTCTCCATCTGTTTGTGTCCTCTCTTATTTCGTTCAGCAGTGGCTTGTAGTTCTCCTTGAAGAGGTCCTTTACGTTCCTTGTTAGTTGTATTCCTAGGTATTTTATTCTCTTTGTGGCAATTGTGAATGGAAGTTTGTTCTTGATTTGGCTCTCTTTAAGTCTGTTATTGGTGTATAGGAATGCATGTGATTTTTGCACACTGATTTTGTATCCTGAGACTTTGCTGAACTTGCTTATCAGATTCAGGAGATTTTGGGCTGAGACGATGGGGTCTTCTAGATATACAATCATGTTGTCTGCAAATAGAGACAATTTGACTTCCTCCTTTCCTATTTGAATGCCCTTTATTTCTTTTTCTTGCCTGACTGCTCTGGCTAGAACTTCTAATACTATATTGAATAGCAGTGGTGAGCGAGGGCATCCTTGTCTGGTGCCACATTTCAAGGGGAATGCTTCCAGTTTTTGCCCATTCAGTATGATATTGGCTGTTGGTTTGTCATAAATAGCTTTTATTATTTTGAGATACGTTCCATCAATACCTAGCTTATTGAGGGTTTTTAGCATAAAGGGCTGTTGAATTTTGTCAAAGGCCTTCTCTGCATCAGTTGAGATAATCATGTGGTTTTTGTCTTTGGTTCTGTTTATGTGGTGAATTACGTTTATAGACTTGCGTATGTTGAACCAGCCTTGCATCCCCGGGATGAAGCCTACTTGATCATGGTGGATAAGCTTTTTGATGTGCTGTTACAATCGGCTTGTCAGTATTTTATTGAAGATTTTTGCATCTATGTTCATCATGGATATTGGCCTGAAGTTTTCTTTTCTTGTTGAGTCTCTGCCGGGTTTTGGAATCAGGATGATGTTGGTCTCATAAAATGATTTGGGAAGAATTCCCTCTTTTTGTATTGTTTGGAATAGTTTCAGAAGGAATGGTACCAGCTCCTCTTTGTATGTCTGGTAGAATTCGGCTGTGAACTCACCTGGACCTGGGCTTTTTTTGGGTGGTAAGCTTTTAATTGCTGCCTCAACTTCAGACCTTGTTATGGGTCTGTTCAGGGTTTTGGCTTCTTCCTGGTTTAGGCTTGGGAGGAGGCAAGTGTCCAGGAATTTATACATTTCTTCCAGGTTTATTAGTTTATGTGCATAGAGTTGTTTGTAATAATCTCTGATGATGGTTTGAATTTCTGTGGAATCTGTGGTGATATCCCCTTTATCGTTTTTTATTGCATCAATTTGGTTATTCTCTCTTTTCTTTTTTATTAATCTGGCTAGTGGTCTGTCTATTTTGTTGATCTTTTCAAAAAACCAGCTCCTGGATT
>NW_022437038.1:7396714-7426784 GCF_009761245.1 Sapajus apella | reverse complement strand
CGCCACCATGCCCAGCTAATTTTTTTTTTTTGTATTTTTAGTAGAGACGGGGTTTCACCATGTTGACCAGGATGGTCTCGATCTCTTGACCTCGTGATCCACCCGCCTTGGCCTCCCAAAGTGCTGGGATTACAGGCTTGAGCCACCGCGCCCAGCCTAGGGTGTCAATTTTTGATCTCTCCTTGCTTCTCATGTGGGCACTTATTGCTATATATTTTCCTCTAGAGACTGCTTTAAATGTGTCCCGAGATTCTAGTATGTTGTGTCTTCATTCTCATTGGTTTCGAAGAACATCTTTATTTCTGTCTTCATTTCATTGTTTATCCAGTCAACATTCAAGAGTAAGTTGTTCAGTTTCCACGAAGCTGTGCGGTTCTGGGTTAGTTTTTGAATTCTGAGTTCTAACTTGATTGCACTGTGGTCTGAGAGACTGTTTGTTACGATTTCCGTTCTTTTCCATTTGCTGAGGAGTGATTTACTCCCAATTATGTGGTCAATTTTAGAGTAGGTGTGATGTGGTGCTGAGAAGAATGTATATTCTGTGGATTTGGGGTGGAGGGTTCTGTAAATGTCTATTAGGTTTGCTTGGTTCAGGTCTGAGTTCAAGTCTTGGATATCCTTGTTAATTTTCTGTCTGGTTGATCTGTCTAATATTGACAATGGGGTGTTAAAGTCTCCCACTATTATTGTGTGGGAGTCTAAGTCTCTTTGTAAGTCATTAAGAACTTGCCTTATGTATCTGGGTGCTCCTGTATTGGGTGTGTATATATTTAGGATCGTTAGCTCTTCTTGTTGCATTGATCCTTTTACCATTATGTAACGTCCCTCTTTGTCCCTTATGATCTTTGTTGCTTTAAAGTCTAATTTATCAGAGATGAGAATTGCAACTCCTGCTTTTTTTTGCTCTCCATTTGCTTGGTAAATCTTCCTCCATCCCTTTATTTTGAGCCTTTGTGTATCCTTGCATGTGAGATGGGTTTCCTGGATACAGCACACCGATGGGTTTTGGCTTCTTATCCAATTTGCCAGTCTGTGTCTTTTGATTGGGGCATTTAGTCCATTTACATTTAGGGTTAATATTGTTATGTGTGAATTTGATACTGCCATTTTGGTGCTAGCTGGGTGTTTTGCCCTTTAGTTGAGCTGGTACTTGTTGTTCCTTTATATGTGTAGAGCCTCTTTCAGGAGCTCTCATAGAGCTGACCTGGTGGTGATGAAATCTCTGAGTACTTGCATGTTCCCAAAGGATTTTATTTTTCCTTCACTTATGAAGCTTAGTTTGGCTGGATAGGAGATTCTGGGTTGAAAGTTCTTTTCTTTAAGGATGTTGAATATTGGCCCCCACTCTCTTCTGGCTTGTAGGGTTTCTGCTGAGAGATCTGCTGTGAGTCTGATGGGCTTCCCTTTGTGGGTAACCCGACCTTTCTCTCTGGCTGCCCTTAGTATTTTCTCCTTCATTTGAACCCTGGTGAATCTGACGATGATGTGCCTTGGGGTTGCTCTTCTTGATGAATATCTTTGTGGTGTTCTCTCTATTTCCTGGACTTGAATGTTTGCCTGCCTTGCTAGGTTGGGGAAGTTTTCCTGGATAATATCCTGAAGAGTATTTTCCAGCTTGGATTCATTCTCTTCGTCGCATTCAGGTACGCCTATCAAATGTAGATTAGGTCTTTTCACATAATCCCACATTTCTTGGAGATTTTGTTCATTCCTTTTTACCCTTTTTTCTCCAGTCTTGCCTTCCCGTTTTATTTCATTGAGTTGATCTTCGACCTCTGGTATCCTTTCTTCTGCTTGGTCAATTCGGCTGTTGATACTTGTGCATGCTTCGCAAAGTTCTCGTGTTGCATTTTTCAGCTCCATCAATTCACTTATATTCCTTTCTATTTTGTCCATTCTCGTTAGCATTTCCTCAAATCTTTTTTCAAAGTTCTTAGTTTCTTTGCATTTGATTAGAACATGTTCTTTAAGTTCACAGAAGTTTCTTACTACCCACCTTCTGAAGTCTGATTCTGTCATTTCATCACGCTCGTTCTCCCTCCAACCTTGTTCCCTTGCTGGTGAGGAGCTGTGATCCCTTGTAGGAGGAGAGGTGTTCTGGTTTCGGGTGTTTTCATCCTTTTTGCGCCGGTTTCTTCCCATCCTTAAGGATTTATCCACCTGTCGACTTTGTAGTTGCTGGCTTTCAGATTGGGTCTCAAATCTTTCAGATTAACGTTCTGTTTGTTGATGATGAGGTTATTTCTGTTTCTTGGTTTTCCTTCTGGCAGTCTGGCCCCTCTGCTGTAGGTCTGCTGAGGTTCACTCCAGGCCCTGCTTGCCTGGGGTTCACCTGCAGCAGCTGCTGAACAGTAAGGGTTGTTACCAGTTTTCTTCCTCTGCTATCTTTGTCCCAGAAGGATGCCCGCCTAGTGTCGATCTGATCTCTCTTTTATGAGGTGTCTCTTTGGATATATAGAGGTCAGAGAGCTGCTTGAGGAGACGGTCTCTTCTTTATAGGAGCTCAAATGGTGAGCTGTGAGCTCTGTTGTTCATTCAGATCTGCTGGGCAGGTACGTTTAGGCCTGCTGCAGCAGAACTCATAAACTGCTTTTTGTTCCCAGGTGCTCTGTCCCAGGGATTTAGGGCTTTATTTATGAGTTTCCGTTATGCTGCTGCCTTCTTTTTTTTTCCTTCAGACCTGTCCTGCCCAGCAAGGAGGCAGCCTAGTCACTGTTGGCCTGTAGAGGCTTTGCTGAGCTGCTGTGGGCTCCACCCAGCTGCCGAGTGAACTTCCCTGCAGTCCTGTTTATATGGGTGTAGTTATAACTGCTTTGGTGATGGTGGCCCGCCTCTATTGAGGCGGAGTCTCTCTGCAGTGGCGGGTTGCCTTGGCAATGGCGGGCTGCTTCAGCAATGGCGGGTTGCCTTGACAACAGCGGACTGTCTCAGCATTGGCTGACTACCTCGGTCGTGGCGGGCTGCCTCGGTAATGGCGGACGCCCCTCCCCCACAGAGCTGGACCGTCCCGGGTTCAGCTGCGCTTGCTGTGAAACTCTCAATCCAGAGTTTCTGGTTGCTGTTCTTTTGTGGGGGTGGGACCAGCCGAGCCTGATCACCTGGCTCCCTGCCTCAGAGCCTTTTTTAAGTTTGTGTTCCAGTCGCCTGTTGAAGAGGCACCGGGGTCTGTTTGTTTTCCCCTGCGGCCACTCACTGTGCTGGCTTAAACAGCGGCACTGAGGTTTGTGGCACTTTGTTTTTTTTTTTTTTTTTTTGCCCTGGAATCTACTGTCCTGGTTCCCTGCTCAGTTCCCTTTTTAAACAGATGAATGGGCAACTTCCCGTGGCTCCAATCGCCAGCCAAAAGGGCACCTGGACCGGTGTATTTTGTACGGAGAACCACTGCTCCAGGGCGCCGACAAAGCAGCCACGCGGGGCAAAGCAGCAGCGCCGGCCAGCACAGCCGCGCTGGCCGAAACAGCCGCGCTGGTGACCTGTGGAGCTCCTCCGCCTGGGAATTTCCTAGTCTGTGGGCAATAAAAACGCGGCGTCCACTCACCCTCTGCGCTTTCACTGGGAGCTGCAATCCTGAGCTGTTCCTAAATGGCCATCTTGGATCCTCCTCCAGAAAAATCAATATTGTTAAAATGGCCATACTGCTCAAAGCAATTTATAGATGCAGTGCTATTCCTATTAAACTACCATTGACATTCTTCACAGAACTAGAGAAAACTATTTTAAAGTTTATATGGAACCAAAAACCTGAATAGCCAAGGCAATCCTAAGCAAAAAGAACAAAGCTACAAAAATCACAATACCTGACTTCAAACAATACTACAAGGCTACAGTAACCAAAGCCACATGATGCTGGTACAAAAACAGACACAAAGACCAACAGAATGGAATAGAGAACACACAAATAAGACCACACACCTACAACCATCTGATCCTTGACAAACCTGACAAAAACAAACAATGAGGAAAGGATTCCTTATCTGATAAATGATGATGGAATAACTGGCTAGCCATATGCAGATTGAAACTGGATCCCTTCTTTACACCATATACAAAAGTTAACTCAAGATGCATTAAAGACTTAAATGTAAGATTCAAAACTACTAAAAACCCTGAAATACAACGTAGGCAATACCATTCAGGACATAGGCACAGGCAAAGATTTCATGATAAAGAAGCCAAAAGCAATGACAACAAAAGCAAAAATTGACTAATGGGATCTAAACTAAAGAGCTTCTGCACAGGAAAAGAAATTATCAACAGAGTAAACAGACAACCTACAGAATGGGAGAAACGTTTTGCAATTTATCCATGTGACAAAGGTCTAATAAACAGAGTCTACAAGGAACTTAAACAAATTTACAACAAAAACCACAAATAACCCCATAAAAAGTAGGCAAAGGACATGAACAGACACTTCTCAAAAGAAGACAAACATGAAGACAACAAGCATATAAAAAAAAAAAAACCTCAACATCACTGATCATTAGAGAAATGCAAATTAAAACCACAATAAGATACCATCTCACACCAGTCAGAATGGCTATTACTAAAAAGTCAAAAAATAACAGATATTAGCAATGTTGTGGAGAAAAACAGACACTTACATACTGTTGGTGGGAGTGTAAATTAGTTAAGCCATTGTGGAAAACAGTGTGGTGATTTCCCAAAGACCTGAAGACAGAAATACCAGCAATTCCTTTACTGGGTATATACGCAAAGGAATACAAATCATTCTTTTATAAAGACACATGCATGCAATAGTTCATTGCAGCACTATTCACAACAGCAAAGACATGGAGTCAACATAAATGCCCATCAATGGTAGACTTGACAAAGACAATGTGGTACATAGACACAATGGAATATTATGCAGCCATAAAAAAACAAGATTATGTCCCTTTGCAGAGACATGAATGGAGCTGGACACCATTAACTTTAGCAAACTAACACAGGAACAAATAACTAAATCCATGCTCTAACTTATAAGTGGGAGCTAAATGAGGAGAAACCTACAGCCAGCATCAAATTGAATGGGCAAAAGTTGAAAGCACTCACCTTGAGAACTCAAACAAGACAAGTATGTCCACTCCCATCATTCCTATTTAACATAGTACTGGATGTTCTAGAAGAACAATCAGGCAAGAGAAAGAAATAAAAGACATCCAAATAGGAAAAGAAGAAGTGAAACTGACTTTCTTCACTAATGATATGATCCTATACCTAGAACACCCTAAAGACTCTGCCAAAAAACTACTAGAACTGAAAAAAATGACTTCAGTAAAGTTTCAGGATATAAAATCAATGTATAAAAATCAGTAACATTTCTATACACCAACAACATTTAAGCTGAGAGCCAAAGCAAGAATGCATTACAATTTTCAATAGCCACACACACAAAAAAAAATACCTATAAATACATCTAATCAAGGAGATGAAAGATCTCTACAAGGAGAACTACAAAAGACTGCCAAAAGCAATCAGAAATGACACAAACAAATGAGAAGCATTCCATGCTCATGAATTGGAAGAATCAATATTATTAAAATGGTCATACTGCCTAAAACAATCTATAAATTAAATGATATTCCTATGAAACTACGTCATTTTTCCACAGAATTAAAAAAAAAAACTATTCTAAATTTCATGCAGAACCAGAAAAGAGCCCAAATAAACTAAAACAATTCTAAGCAAAAAGAATAAAGCTGGAGGCATCACATTACCTAACTTCAAACTATACTATAAGGCTACAGTAAGCAAACAGCATGGTACTAGTACAAAAATGGACACATCGACTAATGGGACAGAATAGAGAACCCAGAAACAAAACTGCACACCTACAGCCATCTGATCTTTGACAAAGTCAACAAAAGTAAGCAACAGAGAAAGAACTCCCCTTTCAATAAATGATGTTGAGATAGCTGGCTAGCCGTATGCAGAAGAATGAAATCTGATTACTACCTATCAACATATAAAAAAGTTAACTCAAGATAGATTACGGACTTAAATGTAAGGCCTTCAACTATAAAAATCCTAGAAGAAAATCTAAAAAATCCCCTTCTTGACATCAACCTTGGCAAAGAATTCATGGCTAAGTTCTCAAAAGCAATTACAACAAAAACAAAAATTGACAAGCAGGACCTAATTAAACTAAAGAGCTTCTGTACAGCAAGAGAAACCATCAACAGAGTAAACAGACAATCTTCAGATTGGGAGAAAATATTTGCAAACTATGCATCTGACAAAGATCTAATATCCAGAATCTATAAGGAATTTAAATCATTAAGAAAAAAAAAATTAAAAAACAGGCCAGGCGCGGTGGCTCACGCTTATAATCCCAGCACTTTGGGAGGCTGAAGCGGGTGGTTCACTAGGTCAAGAGATCGAGACCATCCTGGTCAACATGGTGAAACCCCGTCTCTACTAAAAATACAAAAATTAGCTGGGCATAGTGGCACAACCTGTAGTCCCAGCTACTCGGGAGGCTGAGGTAGGAGAATTGCTTGAACCCAGGAGGCAGAGTTTGCGGTGAGCCAAGACTGCCCCATTGCACTCCAGCTTCGGTAACAAGAGCGAAACTCCGTCTCAAAAAAAAAAAAAAAAAATATGAACAGACACTTGTCAAAAGAAGACATACAAGTGGCCAGTAAACATATGAAAAATGCTCATTATCACTAGTCATCAAAGAAATGCAAATAAAAGCTACAATGAGAAACCACCTTACACCAGTCAGCATGGCTATCATTAAAAGGTAAAAAAAAAACAGATGTTGGCAGGGCTGTGGAGAAAAAAGAATGCTTATACACTGTTGATGGGAATGTAAATTAGTTCAGCCATTCTAGAAAGCAGTTTGGAGATTTCTCAAAGAACTAAAAATAGAACTGTCATTCAACCTAGAAATCCCAGTACTGGGTATGTACCCAAAGGAAAATAAATCATCCTACCAAAAAGACACATGCATTCATATGTGCATCACAGCACTATTCACAACAACAAAGACTTGGAATCAACCTAGGTGTCCACCAACAGTGAATTGGACAAAGAAAATGTGGCATGTACACACCATAGAATACTACACAGCCATAAAAAAGAATGAAATAATATTCTTTGCAGTAACATGGTTGCAGCTAGAGGCCATTATCCTAAGCAAACTAATGCAGAACCAGAAAATGAAATACCACGTTTTCACTTATAAGTGGGAGCTAATCTTTGGGTACACATGGACATAAAGATGGGAACAACAAACACTAGAGACTAAAAGAGGGTAGAAGTAGGAAGAGGGGAAGTGTTGAAAAGCTATCTATAGGGTACTATACTCACTACCTGGGTGACAAGTTCAATCATATCCCAAACCTCAGCATCACACAATATATCTTTATAACAAACCTGCATATGTACCCCAAAATCTAAATTAAAACTCGGAAAACAAGTTTTATATAGAATTTTTTTGCTTAGTATGCAGCCTAATAACATTTTAACATTTTCTTTCTTTTTTTTTTTTTTAGATGGAGTCTTGCTCTGCCTCCTAGGCTGGAGTGCAGTGGCACGATCTTGGCTCACTGTAACTTCTGCCTCCCGGGTTCCAACAATTCTCCTGCCTCAGCCTCCTGAGTACCTGTGACTACAGGCACACCCACCATGCCCGGCTGATTTTTGTATTTTTTTTTCATTTTTTAAAATTTTATTTTATTTTATTTTATTCCATTTATTTATTTTATTGCATTTTAGGTTTTGGGGTACATGTGAAGAACATGCAAGATTGTTGCATAGGTACACACGTGGCAGTGTGATTTGCTGCCTTCCTCCCCATCACCTACATCTGGCATCTCTCCCCTTGCTGTCTGTCCCCAACTCCCCACCCCCCACCGTCCCTCCCCTATTTCCCCCCAATTGACCCCAGTGTGTAGTGCTCCCCTCCCTGTGTCCATGTGTTCTCATTGTTCAACACCCACCTATGAGTGAGAACATGCGGTGTTTGATCTTCTGCTCTTCTGTCAGTTTGCTGAGACTGATGGTTTCGAGGTTCATCCATGTCCCTACAAAGGACACAAACTCACCGTTTTTGATGGCTGCATAATATTCCATGGTGTATATGTGCCACATTTTCCCTGTCCAGTCTATCATCGATGGGCATTTGGGTTGGTTCCAGGTCTTTGCTATTGTAAACAGTGCTGCAATGAACATTCGTGTGCACGTGTTCTTATAGTAGAACGATTTATAATCTGATCTTTGACAAACCAGACAAAAACAAGCAATGGGGAAAGGATTCCCTGTTTAATAAATGGTGTTGGGAAAGCTGGCTAGCCATGTGCAGAAAGCAGAAACTGGACCCCTTCCTGACACCTTACACTAAAATTAACTCCAGATGGATTAAAGACTTGAACATAAGACCTAACACCATAAAAACCCTAGAAGAAAATCTAGGCAAAACCATTCAGGACATAGGTATAGGCAAGGGCTTCATGGCCAAAGCACCAAAAGCATTGACAACAAAAGCCAAAATAGACAAATGGAACCTAATCAAACTCCACAGCTTCTGCACAGCAAAAGAAACAGTCATTAGAGTGAATCGGCAACCAACAGAATGGGAAAAGATTTTTGCAGTCTACCCATCTGACAAAGGGCTGATATCCAGAATTTACAAAGAACTAAAACAGATCTACAAGAGAAAAACAAACAAGCCCATTCAAAAGTGGGCAAAGGATATGAACAGATACTTTACAAAAGAAGACATACATGAGGCCAACAAACATATGAAAAAGTGCTCATCATCACTGGTCATGAGAGAAATGCAAATCAAAACTACATTGAGATACCATCTCACGCCAGTTAGAATGGTGATCATTAAAAAATCTGCAGACAACAGATGCTGAAGAGGATGTGGAGAAATAGGAACACTTTTACACTGTTGATGGGAGTGTAAATTAGTTCAACCATTGTGGAAAACAGTGTGGCGATTTCTCAAGGACCTAGAAATAGAAATTCCATTTGACCCAGCAATCCCATTACTGGGTATATATCCAAAGGATTTTTGTATTTTTTAAGTAAAGATGGGATTTCTCCATATTGGCCAGACTGGTCTTGAACTCCTGACCTCATGATCTGCTCTCCTCAGCCTCCCAAAGTGCTGGGATTACAGACGTGAGCCACCACGCCCAGCAACATTTTCTTTTTAGCTTCTGAATTTTGTGTTTTGCCTGTAAAGACGCCTCCCATTCCAAGGGTTTTTTTTAAATATGTTTTCTTCTTAAGCAGCAAAGCTAAAAAATAAATAAATGAAAAACAACAAAAAGGAAAATCTACTTTCTATAGAAAATAGGCCTATAACAAGTAAACAGATTGAATCAGTAATAATTTTTCTAAAAAGACACCCTAATAAATGTCATCAGGATAGCAGAATAATATTCTTCTATTCAAATATGAAAATACTTTCACAAGCAGTAAGGAAAGCAGGTGAGAGATTATAGCACCTTGGTGTAGCACTGAAATAAAAAATATGCTAAAGTGGGTAGGAAGGATAGTTTTCAGTTATTCATGCCACCTATTTCGTAACCCCTGGGTAGCACAGCATGCAGACAGATGCCCTTCATTTGGGCCTCAACACTGGGCCTTCTCTAGTAAAACTCAGCACCAGGCAGGCACCCACAGCCCAGGCCCACCTGACAGATTTGGTCTTTGGGCTGCCCCACCACCAGGCCAGATGCAGTAGCCCTAGGCTTTGGACCAGCTCCAGCTCCAGTTCAGCCCCAGAAGCCCTGGGCTTTGGGGCTGGCCCACCACAAGGCCAGCCCCCACAGACTGTCTCCATTCCCTCTCTAGGGCCATGCCAGCCCCAATGGCCTTGTGTCCCAGGCCACACCCAGCACTGGGCTGGCCCCCACAGTTCCAGGCATGAGGCCCACCCAGCCATCAGGCCAGCCCCTGCAGTCTTAGACATCAAGCCAAACTTTCTGTGCTTCAGGATTCAGGACAGCCCAAAACCAGATTGGCCCACATAGTCCAAGGCTTCAGTCCTGTCCCAAGACCAAGTCAGCATCCCTGGCTTCAGACAGCAGGCTGACACTGGAAGACACAGGCTCCAGACCTGCCCAATGCCAGAACAGTCCTTGTGACTATACCCCAGTAGACCCAAGTGCTAATTTGGTCCCAGCAGACTAAGAATCCAAGACCACTCCTGAAGACCCAAGATCTAGACCAGACCCAGTGGACCCAGGACTTAGGCTCGCCTCTGCAGAAGCAGGCTCCAGGACTGCCAGAATATCAGGTCAGCCTTTCTGAACCCAAGTTTCAGGCTGCATGGATACAGGCTTCATGCCCACCACAAAGGATATGATCAACAGGTCAAAGTCAGTGGATCTAGACTCCAGACCCAACTCCATGGGTGCATGCAGGCCAGCCTGCCTAATGACTCCAACAGCAAGTCTGCTTAGAATCTCTGAACAGGCAGACTGGTGAAGAGCTTTACCAGACAAAGCCAGTCTCAAAAGACTGGAATGACTCCCTATTTATTTAAGCACAGACACCAATGCATGGTCACAAGGATCAAGAACAATCATGGATACCTAAAACCAACAAAGGAACATTAAAAAGCACTAGTAACTGAACCTAAAGAAACTGGAGTTTATGAACTGCCTAACAAAGAATTCAAAATACTTGTTTTAAGGAAGTTCAGTGAATTTCAAGAAACTACAAAGAAATGATTCAACAAATTCAGAAAAACATTAAACAACCAAAACAATAAATTTAACAAAGAGAATGAAATTGTTTTAAAAAAAAAAACAGATTCTGGAGCTGAAAAAATACAATGAATGAAATGAAAAATGCAATAGTGGGCATTAACACAGGAATTGATTAAGGAAAAGAATAAATCTGTGAACTTGAAGATAAGTTATTTGAAAATATACAGTCATAAGAGAAATAATCTCTTTAAATGATAAGAAATAAGAAATCTTACAGGAGTTATAAAATAGCATTGAAAAGATCATTCATCACGACCAAGTGGGTTTTATCTCAAGGCTGCAAAGATGATTCAAATACATAAATCAATCAATGTAATACACCACATTAACAAAATGAAAGGCAGAAACCACATATCATCTCAATAGGTGCAGAAAAAGCATTTGACAAAATTTTGCATTCTTCCGTGATAAAAGCTCTCAACAAATTAGGTATAGAAGGAATTATTCCAACATAACAAAGGTCATATATGAAAAGCCCACAGCTAACATACTCAAGGGTAAAAGTCGAAAGTTTGTTCTCTAAGATCATGAACAAGTCAGGCATGCTCACTCTCAAATCTTTTTGACATAGTATTGGAAATCCTAGCCAGAGCAATTAGGCCAGAGAAAGAATGTTAATGTTGCAGTCTGGAGGCAGAATTCACCCTTCCTTGGAGGACCTCAGTTTATTTTCTCTTAAGGCCTTCAATTGATTGAATGAGGTCCAGCCACATTACGGAGAGTCTCCTTTATGAAGTAGAGGTCTCCTCTCCTGATGTAAATTATAATCTCATTTAAAATTTAACTTCACAGCCAGGCACAGTGGCTCACGCCTGTAATCCCAGCACTTTGGGAGGCCAAGGCAGGTGGATCACTTGAGGTCAGGAGTTCGAGACCAGCCTGGCCAACATGGCAAAACCTCGTTTCTACTAAAAATGCAAAAATTATCCAGCTGTGTTTTTGTTGACAAGTTATGTCCAGATGGGTAACTCACCCCCTTGTATTTGCTTTCTGTCTTTCCTTGCCTCATTTCCCTTTTCTCCTCACTTGTATTGCACATCCCAGCAGTGTCACCAGGTAAACTTTTGTCCCGGATTCTCTTTTCTAGTCCTGAGCTAAGAAACCGCCCAAATCACTAATTCTATTTTTAATAAAATGAGCTCTGTAGTATAGGACTTCACCAATAGTAGTTAGTAGCTCAGTGCACCATGCCTCCAAAGTAGCAACCATAAAAATAAAGATCCTATTTATGGGAAAGAATAACATTTTGTAAATAACCAAAGGCTAATAGAATATAACATTTCTTCCAAAAAGTCTATCTGGGAAAAGATAAGTGTTGAGAATAGATGTCTACTTGTAATATACATGATTGTGGATCATAGAAAAAAATTAAAGAAAATGTTAAAATATGTGTATAAAATGCTTGAAGGGAATGTGAGTCTATTTTTATAACCTAGAGGTTCCTCAGCACGACCAAAGACCTAGAAGCCATAAAGGGAAAATATGTAAGATCTGATCATCAGTAGGTAATCACCTATATAGGAAAAAACATGAGCAAAGCTAAATGAATTAAAGAATCACAAGGTACTCCAACTTTGACTCTAGTTAAGTGGGTTAAGTTTCCTGAGCATTAAACAAACAACTTTCTATGATAATTTGGTTTCTGATGTAGCTTGGTCTTAGGGAGAGAATGTTCTTAGCAGCAAACACTAAGGATCTGGTCTGATTGATAATTATATTTTTTTACAGTAACATAAATTATCATTCTGAATTTTTTTATTTTCAAAAGGTAATTCCACCCTATTTGACAGTATGTTGTGTCCTCTGCCAACTTAAAAATGCTCATTAAATGGAGAGGCCTTATGCCAAAACTAAGATGCTTGTATCACACATACTCTTTCACTTTTTAAAATGTTGGTCAACAGGGCCAGAGACTGACACTTAGCCCATTCTTAATGGTGAAGTGAATTACATTTGCATGACCCTGTCAAGATAAAATTACCCTTCTGATAAGGCTTCCTTCACTTCCGCCTCTCCCGCCTATCCCCAAATACACACATTGCCCAAGCCCTTAGTATAGTGCCTGCGAGGGCCCCAATGGAGCGGGCCAAGCATGAAGCTATGCTACTCTGTTAAGTAACTATTTCTTATCCTACTAATACCACACCCTCAGAGCAGGGAAGACCAGGGTCCCCAGGATGGTGGTAAGACAGCTCTGGCTTAAAGGCAAGGAGTGAACACCTTTGCAAAAATTATAACTGAGAAAATTATGACAGTGACCAAATCGACTCCACCTTGCTTCTAACCTCCAAGCTGTCCTTATTCATTCCTGGGTATAGGCTGAACTGATTTGGGGAGGAACTTAGTTTATAGTTTAACTTTGAAATAAAGATGATAACAGTCCTTTTCCAAAACAAACCCCCTTTCTTTATTTGGGGAAAGGGCTGTTTGAGGACCAGACTGCTTTTGTAGGACTAAGAAATTAGCCACAAGATTAGAAATTATGGCTTAGGGCCAGGTGCAGTGGCTCACGCCTGTAGTCCCAGCACTATGGGAGGCCGAGGCGGGTGGATCACCTGAGGTCAGCAGTTCCAGACCAGTCTGTTCAACATGCCAAAACCCCATCTCTACTAAAAATACAAAAATTAACTGCACGTGGTAGTGCATGCCTGTAGTCCCAGCTACTCAAAAAACTGAGGAAGGAGAATTGCTTGAACCCAGGAGGCAGAGGTTACAGTGAGCCAAGATCATGCCATTGCACTCCAGCCTGGGTAACAGAGCGAGACTCCATCTCAAAAGAAGAAAAGAAAAGAAAATAGAAATTATGGCTTAGGAGTCATGCAGCTAGAGGCCACAGGATTCTAAACCTCCCCACTTGTTCCTAGGGATAACATCACTATTGTAAAACCTATGATTGGTGCTCAAGAAATTTTTTTAATAGACCCTGCACTCAATGGATCAGCTGGCAACACCCAGGTCAATAAACTGGCTCATCTGGTCTTGTGGCCCCCACTCAGGAACTGATTCAGCACAAGAGAACAGCTTCGACTCCTTATGATTTCATTTCCAACCTAACCAATCAACACTCCCCACTCCTTGACCTTTTATCCACCAAATTATCCTTTAAAAAAAAAACAGTCTCCGAATTTGGTGGGATGTTGATTTAAGTAATAACTCTGTCTCTGGCATGGCATGGCTGGCCTCGTGTCAATTAAATTCTCTTTACTGCCATGCCATGGATTGATTTTATTTGTGCAGCCAGCAGGAAGAACTCATCAGGCGGTTTCAGGAAGAGCCATGGCTTAAAGAGAGAAACCAGAGAAAGCCTTCATCCTGGGATGCAATGGAACATTAATGTAAAAAGCTAGGATTGAAAATAGTATGAATCATTATTTTAAAAACCATTTTCAAGGGAACTTAGCAGAGAAATTAATGACAAGAGCCATAGACATAAACTTTGCCTGAACCACATCAATTTGCTAAATGTACACGTGGAATCTCTTCTGAAACAAGACAGGTAAAATGTGAATTTAAAAAAAAACACACATTTCCTGAGCCTTGAAATATTATGTATGTTGGTTGACAATTTATAACAAGGCAAATCTTAAAATATTATGTATATTGGTGGACAATTTATAACAGGACAAAACTCTACTTTTTTTTTGAGACAGGGTCTCACTCTATTGCCCAGGCTGGAGTGCAATGGCATGATCCAGCTCAATGCAGCTTCAATCTCCCCAGCCACAAGTGATCCACCTCAGTCTCCCAGGTCACTGGGACAACAGGCAAATGCCAACATGCCAAGATAATTTTTGTATTTTTTGTAGAGGGGGGTTTCACCATGTTCCCCATACTGGTCTTGAACTCATGGGCTCAAGCCTCAGACACCCAAGGTGCTGGGATTACAAGCGTGAGCCACCAAGCCCTGCCAAAAACTCCACTTTTGTAAAATCACCTTTGAACACATTTCAACTGGGATAGACTCACTTACAGTCATAAAACTGTTAGATGAGAACAAACCAAAATAGCAGGAAATCCTCTGAGTTTCTAGTTTCCTTGGTTTCCCAGAAGCTGCCATCCTCTCTAAAGAGAGGACACTGCCTCCTCCCTGCCCCAATGGGCTGCCACAATTAACCACAATCCTAGAACTCTGCCCTTCCCAAAAGGTTTGAGAGTGACAGCCTCCTATGTGAAAACATTGGGACATCAATGTGTGACCTGGCTGCCTGGATCAGGCAGTCACACATCTGTCTCATACACCTTTCCCAGACTCCCGGTTATTCAGTCTAAATAAGAACAGGTGCAGGACATCAAAAATTCATGCAGTGCATGTGTGGTTGTGCCAAGCATGAATTTTTTTGAGGGGAAAAAACTTCCTTCTCAGTCTCTTTTCTGTTCAACAAAGATTCCAAAAATTATTGGCATCCAGTCACACCCAGGGTCACCTTGTGACCAGAGCAATGTCAGTTATTATTCTGTATTAAATGCCCACTGGTACATGGCATAGTGTTATGGGAGGTGAAAGGTCAGAGAAGCCCAGAGAGGCTACCACCAATGATATCCCAGAAGGAGGAAATAAAGTCAAGTAGGAGGGAGGAAATGGAAAGATGAATGAGAAGGAACAAAGGAAAAGGGAAAGGAGCAGATGGATGCTAGTCAGGCCTGTACTTGCCTCACTGGGGCTTTTTACTACTCGAGTTAGCCTCATTTTCACCCCAGGTGTAAAAGTCCTCTGCATCTCAAGTTCAATGTATTAATACAGAAATTATTATTTGCCCCATACCCAAACTGCTCATTTGTCACACAGAAGCAGCAAGGTAAATAGTTTATCTGTTCTTCATCCAAGTCTCACCTATTGGCAATTCCTGGTACTTTGCTCTCTCCTCTACACCTTGCTGTGTGGGTATCTATAAAGTTATGGGCTCAACAAGAAGAATCTCAAATCCTTCTTCATCTTCATCAAGAGGTGGTTTTTTGTTAAGTACCGAAAGAGGCATTATACAGGTGTTTGTCTCCATACGAAGTGATTTTGAAAGCAACCAATTACTCAAGTTTGGAAGGCCATTAGCCATGCTTTTTACCAACTCAGTGATCTTGGAAATTTTACCTAACTTTTCCAAGTCTTATTTTTTCTGCAATAAAGGTATAATAGTATTTACCTAACGGGACTGTTGAAGGAATTGAATGGAGAGAAAAATCATGTGAAGCGCTGAACAGTGTCTGATAAATATTAGGTGCAACCCAACTCTTCTATAATATACATGTTTTTGACATAAGTGTATTGCTTATAAATTTTGAGTAATATTATTCTAAAAAGCAGAAAACTCAAAGACCCCTATCATTGTTTGAAATTATTTTTATTATGATATTCCCCAGACTCGTCTCAAACTCATGGGCTCAAGCCTCAGACTCCCAAGGTGCTGGGATTACAGATGTGAGCCACCAAGCCCTGCCAAAAACTCCACTTTTATAAAATCACCTTTGAACACTTTTCAGCTGGGATAGACTCACTTGTAGTCATAAAACTGTTAGATGGAAACAAACCAAAACAGCAGGATATCCTCTGACTTTCTAGTTTCCTTGGTTTCCCAGGAGCTGCCATCCTCTCTAAAGAAAGGACACTTAAATATTTACATACCTAAAACCAAGCACAAATGCTTCAAGAATTTTATACACACATTTTAATGTTTTCTTTAAAAATGTCTTTATTATACACGATCATGTATATTACAAGTAGACATCTATTCTCAACACTTATCTTTCCCAGACAGATAGCATACTTTTTGGAAGAAATTTTATATTCTATTAGTCTTTGGTTATTTGCAGCTTCCACACAAAGTATAAAACAAAGCAATCTCACACATTAAAATTAAAGCAAGCTATCAAGTCAAAGAAATGTAAATAACATATAATTTCATGAGATTGATAATGTTGCTTTGGCAGCCCTAAATCACAATCTGTAACATGAACATGGTACTGATGACAACACGGACTCTCTTAATTTAAACATTCCTTCATTAGGAAGAGCCTGATGATACAATCTCCCTCTGCCAGTTTTCTTACTCCTGAAAAATCTCTGTAAGTACAAACTGATGTATTATAGACCAAATATTAAGTACGTCTTTACGTTTTTCTCATTGACTAGAAAAGAATTTCATTAATCTAGGATGCCTTTGATTATTAAATACATAATTATTTTATATACCACTAAGAAAGAAAAATACTTCTAATTAAACTATGACACAATGCTGTCATCAATTTTAAGTGCATCATAATTTTAGAGGTACTAAACAAGTCTATCTTATGATCAATGAATACAATAGTGCTGCTTAGTACCACAGCAATATTTAATGTAAATCCAAAATTTGGCTCCTAAATCACTAACACTTTAAAATACAGAATATATTTATAATGCTTTCCTTTAAATTATCAGTGACCTGAAAAGAACATTTAAAAGACATTTCTAGGGAACTTGTGAAACCTAAAAATATGTATATGCATTCCTGGAATTCCGCCAATACTACTTTAAGAAACATTGACTTAGGCTTCATGTCTAAACCACGGTAACATCACTAAGGCATCAAAAATGTTATAGAAATTGATGAGATCACAAGGAAGCATTTTCAATTCTTAAAAGAGAACAAAGACCCTACTACTAACAGAAATTATTTTAACAGTTTATTTATTAAATGCCACTTGTGTATTGTAGAAAGACACCTGAGAAAAAAAGGTAAACCAAAAATTTTCAACTCTGTCTTTTTGGAAACTAAGAGTGTTCACTTTTAGTAATTAACTGCTATGTTCCAACACTATTTTAGCATTTTACATACATTACCCCAATGTGATATTATCCACATCTTCACTATACATCTATTATTTTAATGCATCTCGCTTTTTGGTGTAAATATTTTCCACTCAGTATGTGCTACAAAAATATCCATATAAACTCTGCCCATTCTATCATCTCCTTAATTTCCAACCTTACCTGAATTTGACATTTTTCTTTCCCTACAATTACACCACTCAACATCTATTATAGATAAGAAAACAGAGATGAAAAAAAGATTAAAACATTAAATTCATACATTATCATTTTACTAATAGATAACTACTCTTCTCTTGGCTATACAGCCTTTCAGAAGTTTTAATGCATGCAAAGCTTTATAATTCTCAAAAACGGGATATACTGTGTATATAGTCATGTAACCACCTTTTCCATTTAAGATTATATGCTGAATTTTTTCCATGTGAATAAATGTAGATGTCTATCAATATTTTCAATGGCTGCAGAATATTTAAATATGCAGATATATCTTAATTTTATGAGTAAAAAGCAGATAAAATCACCCATAGAGAACCAATAACATTCTGGGAGTATGCAGCAGAGTTTATGCAGAGATTATTAACATACATTTTCTTCATAAAAAGTATGGCATGTGCTTTTACAGCCTACTTTTCCCACTTAAGATTATATGCTGATGTTCTCACTTATTTGTGGTAGGTAAACATTAAAACAATTGAACTCATAAGAGAGTAGAATGATGGTTACCAGAGGCTGGGAAGGGTAGTGGAGGACTGAGGGGAAGTGGGAATGGTTAATGGGTACAAAAAATGGTTAGACTACACAATGGGAGAAAAATGTTTGCAATCTACTCATCTGACAAAGGTCTAATATCCAAAATCTACAGGCGCTTAAACAAATTTACAAGAAAAAAGCAAAAAACCCCATCACAAAGTTGGCAAAGATATGAACAAACACTTCTCAAAAGCAGGCATTTTTGTGGCAAAAAAACATGAAAAAAGCTCAACATCACTAATCATTACAGAAATGTAAATCAAAACCACAATGAGATACCATCTCACACCAGTCAGAATGGCTATTATTAAAAAGTCAAGACACAATAGATTCTGGCGAGGCTGTGGAGAAATAGGAACACTTTTACACTGTTGGTGAGAAGTAAATTAGTTCAACCATTGTGGAAGACAGTGTGACGATTCCTCAAGGATCTAGAACCAGAAATACCTTTTGATCCAGCAATCCCATTACTGCATATATACCCAAAGGATATAAATCATTCTACTGTAAAGACACATGCATGTGTATGTTTATTGCAGCACTATTTATAATAGCAAAGACACGGAATCAACCCAAATGCCCATCAATGATAGACTGGATAAAGAAAATGTGGTACATATACACCATGGAATACTGTGCAGCCATAAAAAGGAATGAGATTATGTCCTTTGCAGGGACATGGATGAAGCTGGAAGACATCATCCTCAGCAAACTAACACAGGAATAGAAAACCAAACACTGCATGGTCTCACTCATGTTGAACAATGAGAACACATGGACACAGGGAGGGGAACAACACAAGCCAGGGCCTGTGGAGGGTGTGGGGCAAGGGGAGGGAACCTAGATGACAGGTTAATAGATGCAGCAAATCGCCATGGCACACGTACACCTATATAACAAACCTGCACGTTCTGCACATGTATCCCGGAACTTAAAGTAAAATATAAATAAATAAATAAAACTAAATTGCTAGAAATAGTAAGATCTAGTATTCGATAGCACAACAGGGTGTCTACAGTCCATAATAATTTAATTGTACATGGTAAAATACCTAAAAGACTATAATTGGATTGTTTGTAACACAAAGGATTAATGTTTGAGGTGATCAGTACCCCATTAACCCTGATGTGATTATTATACATTGCATGCTGCTATCAAAATATCTCATGTAACCCATAAATATATATACCTATTATGTACCCACAAAAATTAAATTTAAATTTTGAAAAAAATTATATGCCAAATTTCTAATGTAAGTAAATGTAGATGTCTATCAACATTTTCAATAGCTGTATAATATTTAAATGTGTAAACATACATTAATTTGTTTAGCTGACTATCTTGAGATAGTTGGGTCATTTTCAACTTTTCACCCTTCAAAACAGTTTGAAGATGCACAGCTTTCTACAAGCCAATTATGTGATTATTTCCTAAAGATACATTTCTATAAGTGGAATTAACAGGTCAAAGGATGTGCATATATTCCAACGGACCTTGTGACAGTGTATACTCTCACCAGCTGATTGAGAGCACTCCTCCCCCCACACCCTCACCCTCACTATGGGGTGGGAGAGAGGTAGATCTTCTATGTGTATCCCAACAGCACTCTCTATGGTTCCATAAAGGCCCCACCTTAACCAACCTTATAAAGGAAATCTGATACAAGCACTAAAACTTATTCTTTCTTCTAGTATACTTTCTTCTTATTTCAAAGTAGTAACTGTTCACTTACATGGATACCAGAATTGGCCAAGAGGACATTTTTCTGTCAAATGCCCCCAGGACCCTAAAATAAAATTGATCCTCTTTGTGTGTCTCCAGAATACATCTCAGCACTTTTTGGTTCAAAAGGTCTCTCATTTCCATCCTCTCCTTACCATTCCTATGGCCACCAATAAAATTTCACGCCTGTATTATCTCATGCCTGGACTAACTTGTGGTAGCTTTCTGTTTTTCCAATCTCCAGTCACCACTCCTATCCCCACCCCAGCTTGGATTCATGCTGCACATAAATCTACCATATTATTTTCCTTTCATCTTGTCAATCTTCTGGTCACAAAAGGCCTTGATGTCTCACAGGGGTGGGTGGGGTAATATTCAGATACCCCAGTTTAGCAGTTAGGGGTGCTCTACGAACAGGACTCACCTCTACTGCCTGACTCTCTCTCTCATCACTACCCTCCCTACACTTTCTCTTCCAGCAGGCCAGCACTTGTCTCTGAAGAAGGATTCCCATCTCCATGCCTTTCTTCCCATCTTTCCTCCCATCTTGAGTGCCCTTCTGACCCTTTGTATCCTGTTTTCAAACCCAACTTACTTAAGAGTTCTCCTCCTCTGTAAAACGTTCCTGGAGCATTGTTGCCTGTAGCTGTTTCTGCTGCCTCTAAACACTGATGGTTTCCCGGTTTTGTTAATATCTCTTTGTTTTAGTTTCCATATATCTTACCTTTCCAAACAGATCATAAATTCAAGGACAGTGACAATGTTTTTTCTCTGCTGCTTAAAACACAACTTTATTGATGAAACACAAGTCTTAGATTTAAAAATATAAACTAATATAAAAGTATAGCTTATTCATGATGTATAACTAATTCACTGTCAGTTTAGGTAGCGGAAAGATTAAAAATAATGTAGGTAACAAGATCAAATCAATAAATTCTTTCTGTGTAGAAGTACTAATATTCCATTTGGCATCCTTAAAATGGCCCCGCCTAAGCCCAACCATCACAACCAACATCAGTCACTTTTGATGATATATGATATTCATTATTCCAAAATAGCAGCTGTAAAGATCTCTTTACCATATAAGCACAGTGAAAAACAAAGAATTTACAAAATACATTGTCCCAAGTGCAAATACCTCAATACTGTTTGGGACACACTCCAAATTAGAGTTTGGTCAATACTTTCAGGACTTTTACTTTCACCACCAGATCATTGTGATTTGCTAATGCTTTGATTTTCTTAACACAAACTCCAGACTCTTTAAATAAGAAAAAAAGTGAACTTCTGCTGAATTCTTTCCTGGATGATGCAAGCCCTTCACTTTTGATGTTGTCATTTATATTCTCAAATAGAGTAAGGATATTAAGAAGAATCTCTCTATCCCATTCTTTATTAAAGAGGGAAATCAATTCTGATGGTACTTTACAACTGACCAGCTCTCTTGTCATGGCTGGATTTTCCGTAAAGTTTATAATTAGTTTCATAATCTGTATCTTAGTGAAGTGATTTCCCAGGAATAACAAAGCAAAAAAGTCTGGAAAAGAATAGGAAAGCAAATGTTGGTAATGATTAGTCACAGTCATGTTGGTTAACAGTCTTAGACCAGCCATCTGCACAGCTGAGTCCAAGCGACAGACCATGGTGTCATCACACACTTGACTGATGTACGTCTTAATCTTGCCCTGATTTTCAGCGTTCACACTCAAGTTATTAAGGGCATTGTAAGTCTTTTCTCTAATTATGGGGTCTTTCGTTTTTATCAGTTTTGCAATAATTGGGACACCACCCAATTCACGTATGGCATTCTGGTTAAATGAATACGCTGCATTGTTACCCAGAGTGACCAAGGCTACTTCTTGAATAAAAGGATCATTTGTTCGCTCCAGTATGTTGAGGACCTTTTGAAGGTCGGGTGCACTCAGAATATCATCAATTTTATAAGGAAAGTTGAACTTGCCCCTGCGGACAGGCCATGTTGTAGCTGGAGCCCTGGTGCTCTTACTTCGGGCCTTTCCCTTGGATTTTCCACTTGCCCTGCCTCCAGCCCTAGATCCACTCCTGGTGGGATGGCAGCCTCCACCCCTGCCTCCTGGGCATGGTAAACTCGGTGCAAGGGTCCTGTTCCCAGAGATGATACCCACCCTGACCCCTTTGCCTGCCTTTGCACTTGCCTGTTCCTTCAGCATGTTGAAAAGGGCCTTGGCTTTGGCCTCTAGGCCACCTCCGCTGTGGGATCCTGAGTGGACCTTCTCTTTTACACCTGGACAATTCTCGAGTCCCAAACTCACCTCAGGCTTGACCTTAGAGTCACTGTGAAGTTTGGCCCCAGACCCTGCCCCAACGTTAGCTTTAGCTCCTTTCACAGTCTCAACCCCAGTCTCTGAAGTGTCCGTGGACTCCTCGTCTTCATCCAAGATTTTCTCGTTCTCATCTCTTCCCCAAGTCAGTTTGTATACACAGTAGCAGGCACCAGCCCCGATAACCACACCAGCAGCCACGCAGCCAGCTTCCCGAGTGCGGCCCATGGTATGGCCTGGACAAATCTCAACCAGAGCACAAAACAGGCTTGCTCTGGCCCAGAGAAGCGCGCGACGTTGCGGGCAGAGTCTGCAGCTACTATCCGGCTGGCTCTGAGGCAGCTTGGACCTAGGAATAAAGGATGCATTTCAGGTTTCAGGCTCCTCCTCCTTTTGTATCTTTGCAAGCAAACAGACTGCAACAACGACAAAACAAACAAGTGTACAAAAATACGGAGATATTGGTAGAGACGTGGGGCTTGATGTCTAGATCACTGATTCCTTTCTCCCATCCGGAAGCCAAGTTTGGAAATTTTCCCCACTTCCAGACTCTCCAACGTCACGTTCCACCACCCCACCCCAGAACATCAAAGTTACCTACCACCCCTGCCCTTCCAGATGTCCTGGGGACAGTGGCGCCCTCACATGCACCCACAGAAGTCCAGGAAGTTTTTCCTTCTCTGTATTGCTTCCAAGTGCACTGCTTCGAGCAAACCTGCAGACAAGGGGGCGTGAAGAGGAGTGCTGAGAACTCGGGGACAAACAGATCTCACCTGAGACACACATCCCTCTTTTGAATTCCTAGCCCTTTTATCTGCCTTGCTCAATGTTTCCCGCCTTCGGTTACCCTCCTCTTCTCACACAGCTGCGGCTTTGAAATTCATTATCTTCCTCCCTCTTCCTCCTTCGATGATTCCTCTAACCCTCCACTCCACCTCCACCCCCACGCCCATCATTGGCATCCTCCGAAGATGTCATCAAACCCTATTCTTTGTAACAAAATGAATAATGATGAAGTGAGAATAGCTAAAAGCCGGACTGGCGTGAAAGGCGTAAAGGTTTCGAACTCTGCCCTTGCCTCCACCAACTCCTCCAAGTCAAAGGTACCAGGACGCCGCCACATCCCCACCCCCTACCCCCACCCCTGCGTCATTATACCAAGTACTTTGCTCGGGAGCAACTTGTTTCCTCCCCCATCTCAGTTTCCGCTTCCACTAAACCTTCAAGACTGACAAACTTCAGAAGTGAGTGCTTGGTCGACGGACCAACACCAAGGACAGTGTAACCCAAACGGTAATTTGGAGTAACGTGCTCCCCACCCCAAGACTCTCTTGACGCCCACCCCTTCCCAACTATTTTCTTCCCTGTCTTGTACTTGCAGAGTAGTTTCTTTTGCAAGCTCCGAAAATGGTGTAGATAAGAGGGAAGGAGGGAAATGTGGAGGGGGTCCACTGGCCCACTTGAGTTGCAGTGGCCACCATGCTCCACCCCCAAATAATGCCACCATCCTCTTTAGGACCTACTTGGTTCTGGACAACTGTGCGTTTCTTCCTGCTCCAAGGGTTGGACTGGCTTCCGGGCTCAAGATCTGCAGACACAGGCAAGAAGGCAGAGACTGATGGCTCAGCAGACAGAAAAGCACTTCGGAGAGTCCCAATACCCGCTTTTCTTCATTAAGGGTCCTGGCTGTCAAATAGATTTTACCTTTTTGTCTCTCACCCTACCCTCACTTCTCTGGAGTCGGCTGACACCAGCCCTCTGGCTACGTAGCGTCCCCCAACCACGAGCCCCACCCCCGGGCCCCGCCCCCGGCTCCCGGCTCCCGGCCCCTCACTCCCTCCCGCAGTCCCCGCGGTCCGCCATTTTCCCAGCTGAAAACACACCCCTTTCAAACCACGCCCCTTTCAAACCACTGGAAGCAGGGCGGGGCGAGGGGGGATTCGGAAAATCCGAGGAGCAAAACAAAACCAACCAGATTTCTCCTATCCCTTTCCCCAAAGCACCCTACCCGCAATGACAAACACTTTTCCTGTAGGCGCTGTTACATCCTCTTTTCCTGCAAAAAAAAAAAAAAAAAAGGCAGGAAGATTGCTTGAGAGTGGGTAAGGGGCCCGAGTTAAGGCAAGGACTTCAGCCATCCCCGTCCGTCTCGGGGCCGCGGAGCAGCCCCAGGTTTACACTGACCTGCACATTCCAGGCAGACTATTCCTTTGTTCCCAAATGGCACAGTGCCCTACTGAAAGAAAAGGGGAATGACTGTCAGACGCACAGCCCCAAGACTCTGGACTGGTAGATGGACCAGCGCACAGGAAATGAATCCGAGTATCTGCCCTCCCTGATTCAAGGCTCTGGATGTCAAAGGTCCCACTACTCGCGAGTCTGGGGTCGCCCCTGCAATCCGGCCCCAAGGTCCACCCTTTTTGTTCTAGGGCCAGGCATATTGCAAGGGTTTGCAGAAAGCAAACTGTGCTCCCGCTTCGGCCTCCACCCGTTACTGCCCACACCGCAGGGATCCCCCAGTAACGCCCATCCACACACAAACCTGCTGGGATCCAGGCAGTTACCTCCTCCTCCTTCCCCCAGGCCAAGGATCCTCTCGCCCTCTGTGAGATAGAAGGCAACCGGACCAAATGAAGACTAGGATTAAAAGGACGTCTGCACTCGTCGGCTCCAGCTCACGTGAGGGCCACGTCACCCGTGAGATCAGGACCCCAATTACCACTCCCATCAGCAGTGCCGCAGGAGCCAGTTCTCCCCTTGCTTCCCTGACACATCAGGTCCTGCCACTCATTTTCCTCTTTGCCAACCCCGGAGACAAGAAGTACCTTCTCATTGTGGTTGGAATTTCCCTTTCTTTGGTTTACAGTGAGATGGTGTACTTGCTCCTGTGTCCATTGGCCTTTTCTTCCTCTTTGATGAATAATGTTTTATCTTCTCTAGTCCCAGTCCAACTGTCTTTCCCTTCACCTTCTCTCACCACCAGGCATGAATGTCCAATATTTCCTCTGCAACCCTATAAAATGTGGAGCAAGATGTTAGAAAAGGAGATAGGTCGTGGAAGTGTCTTATTTAAACTTTTCTGCTCATTTGTTTTTAACTCAGTAATGCATTACTTCTATATTGAGAAAATAAAATGATGCTACTTTCCTTTGAGTTGAGAATTTAAACAGGACAGAAAGCCCAAAAAGCCTTATTAATTTCATTATTTTATTTGTAACAAAAGGAAAATATTTCCACTGGTTACAGCCAAATAGTAGCTTTTAAGACAAAATAACTCATTTTAATATTCAAAACTGGGCTGAGACGGTGGATTGCTGAACCCCAGGAGTTTAAGGCTGCAGTGAGCTATGATCTCACCACTGCACTCCAGCCTGGGTGACAGAGAGCAAGACTCTATCTCTTTAAAAAAAATTTTTATTTTTTGTAAGACGGAGTCTCGGACTGTCACCCGGGCTGCTGTGCAGTGGCATGATCTCAGCTTGTTGCAGCCTCCATCTCCTGGTTCAAGCAATTCTACCTCAGCCTCCTGAGTAGTTGGGATTATACACACCCACCACCATGCCCAGCTAATTTTTTGTATTTTTAGTAAAGACAGATTTTCACTATGTTGGCCAGGCTGGTCTCAAACTCCGACCTCGTGATCTGCCCACCTCGGCCTCCCAAAATGCTGGGATTACAGGCAAGAGCCACTTCGCCCAGCCGGATTTTTTTTTTTTAACGTGACCTATGAATTAATCCACAGAGAGGCAACTAGTTGTCTAATCTTGATCATTTTATACAAATGATTCATTACTTTTTCTACTTTTGAATCAACTTGCAATTTGATAAGATAAAAGCAACACAATCCTGTCTTGTTTAATTAAAGAAAAACATGTATTTAACATCCCAAAGTCTTGGCAGACTGTTATATGGACCTCTTGTGATTTGATGGCTACTCTGATCACCTGTCTCTGAATTGAATTTCACTCTACCAAGGCTAAGACACCTTAGGATGTGAAGGATGCAGCGATGTTCTAATCCTACCTGTCTGTCAAGAGCAGAAGAAAGTGTTGCCCTCTCACCCTCCCCCATTCCATAGCCTTTCATCCCCTGTATTCAGGCACTGATCTGTTGTTCACTCCAAAAATATATATGGATGGGTGACCAAGGTAGTAAATGCCAGGTTTACTCAGGTGACCAATCACAGTAAATTACCTTTGGCTCCTTCCTTTCCTTCCCCAAATTCCCACAGAGGTAACTCAGCAATGCATCAAAGGGCTTACTGTTCCTGCCTACCCCTCTGCCCTTATTCACGGTGCCTGAGTGAAGGTTGCTCCTAATACTGTATGCTGCCACCACCTGACTTGACAGGTGCAGCCAGCTGGGCCTCTTGCCTCAGGCTTCCTTAAGGAGACACCCTAATCTTATTGCAGAGTTACTGCCTGCCAGTCCATATCCACCTTGGTGCCCACTCAGCCAAATGTATGCCCAAGGAACAATCGCCACAAATTAACCCAGAGCAGGCACTCTCACCCTGCCGACTTTGTGGGCCACCTGCAATTGCATGCATCCATATATTAATTTTCATGGAGAAAGGAGCCATAGCTTTCCTCAGATTCCCACAGGCATGTATGACTTTTTAAAAATAACTAAGAACTATTAATACTTTCCCAAAAAAAAAAAAAGCTATATATCCCCTCAATAGAAAGTCTACTCTTCCCTAGCACTATGGGAGGCTGAGGCAGGCAGATCACTTGAGGTCAGGAGTTAGAGACCAGCCTGGCCAACATGGTGAAACCCCGTCTCTACTAAAAATACAAAAATTAGCCAGTCATGGTGGTACACACCTGTAGTCCCAGCTACTTGGGAGGCTAAGGCTGGAGAATTGCCTGAACCCGGGAGGCAGAGATTGCAGTGAGTCGAGATTGAGCCATTGCACTCCAGCTTGGGCAACACAGCAAGACTCTGTCTCATAAAAATAAAAAAGAAAGAAAGAAAAGACAGTCTATTCCTCTCCCCTCTTCTCTGTATCTAGCTATATACTTATTTTTTTAAGTGCAGAAATCTGTAAAATAGAAAGCTAAATTGCCCTGCAATGCCTATTCTACCACCAAGCACTTTCAATGATATCCACCTTTCTTCTTGCAAATATGCAGTACATGTATGCGGATGTGTCAAGTTCCAACTTCAACAATATACAAAACAATTGACATTTACTGCAGTACTTGCAATAAATCTGCACTTTAATTTGATAATTTATATCTTTAAAAATGGAGAGGAGCATCACACACTGTGGTCTGTTGAGGGTGAATAGGGGAGGGACAGTGGGGGGTAGGGAGGTTGGGGAGAGATAACATGGGGAGAAATGCCAGATATAGATGACAGGGGGGACAGAGGCAGCAAACCACATTGCCATATATGTACCTATGCAACAATCCTGCATGTTCTCCACATGTACTCCAGAACCTAAAGTGCAATAAAATGTGTGTGTGTGTGTGTGTGTGTGTGTATATATATACATATACACATAATAAAATTTTAAAAAGGAACTATCCACCTATTCTTACTTCAGTAAGTTGCATCCAGAAATCATCTGACTTTAAGTACAATTTGATTAAGATTTTGCTTCATTTTTCTATAATTTTCTCTGCTGTACCTTTCCTTACCTATAGACTTTATCCTTGATTGTGCATTCTTATGGTATCAAAATAGCTGCAATAGTTCTAGGCCTCACACCAGCATCTCAGTCAGAGTCCTAGCCAGGAAAAAAAAATCAAAATCAGATGCTTCAAGGGACTTTAATGTAGGGACTACTTACAGAAGTATATAAGAGATTATGAGACCCAACAAGCAATTTTATGGCATCCAGAGGCTAGCAATAGCAGGAAGCTGTTGCCCTAGGTCTAAAAGGACAAGAGGAAAAAATAGTATTTCTGGAGCCTAGTAAGAGCTAGAGTCATGGAGGAGGGGCCTCTGGCAGAAGCTAAAATCTTGAAGGAATGCAGTCACTGACAATAAAACATAGCCCAAATCAGAGTGGGAACAGTGCAGAAATACATTGTCTTCTCTCTTCTGTCCTCCAAAGCTGTGCCAGTGCATTCCATTGACCAAACCCAAGCAGAATTCAACTACAAATGCAGTCTAGGGGATGCAGTTTCTAGTGATCATCCTCCCAGGGCACAGAACAAAACAGAGAAGGGCAGAAAATGAATCAGGATGTGTGGGAAAATAAAGACTAACCACCATGGTCCTCTCCTTTCACATTCAGCATCTATTCTTGTTATTCTATTCTCCCAATAGGGAGGCAGGGATAAAAAAAAATCCCACCAGCCACTGTACTGTTATGAGATAATGCTAATTCAATCACATTCCCCCACCTGAAACCCGATTTATAACAATTATCTCGAGTATTTTTCATATAATCAGAGGAAAGGAAGAGAAAAATAAATTAACAAAGATGTGCATAGCTGTTACAGTTTCCCTCTGAAGCTGATCATGAGGCCAAAGTCAGTAATCAACTTCATTCTTCTAGCACCCATTTCATATTCCCCTTACAGTAACCTGGTTAAAATTATTTCCCTGATACAGTGACCCTAATCTTCAATCCTGTGTTTATTGAATTTTTGCATTTTCCCACTGACCAGGACTATTAGGCAAAGCAGTACTAGGAGGTGCTCCAGTGAGTATCCCTGGGCTCTGAGCATTGTTCTCCATGTTTGTATAGCAGGAACATTATTTCCCCTTAAAATTGGGCTCAGTCACTCCAGCCAGTATAGCAGTTCAGTGGCACGAGAGGACAAAAATGGCAAGAATGTAGTCTTAGCTTTTAATGTAATGGAACTATGGCTTTATTCCCTGGTGAAAGCATTCATCCCTGCTGTGCCTAAGAGTCCAAGGTTGTGGAGACAGAAAAAAAAAACATATATTTCTTCAGTAGGTTAACCGATGTAATCATGAAAAGTGCCACTCCTTCCATGACTTCTTTATTCCCAGTTCTGTGTAACCTCACTATGGGGAAAAAGAAAGCACAATATATGGGTGGTTCTGTTAAAGCATCTATTGCAATCTTGTAGTACAGGACTCCCAGGAACAGCTGACCCCATAACTAAGCTTCCAGTAAGTTATTTATTTTTTTATAAGGCAAGCTGCTTCTGCATGGTAAAGTAAGTAGTGAAGACTAGTGAATCTTTGGATCTGTACTTCACTTACCATCAGAGAAAACTTGTGATGATTAAGGCATTCAGAAAGTCCGTGGAGATGGTGCTGACAGAACCATTGTCAGCAAAGAGGGTAAATGTGTGTCTAAAATACATATTCATTTCCATGAGGAAAAGTTTCTGTTTTCATCATGATGAAAGGTGCCCCATGTAATAATCCTACAACCTAAGAAATGGTGTCTTATAGAGGCTCATCATCTTCTCTGTTGTTAGGTTGGGCACTTAGTACAAGATCAGCCTTGGTGAGTAAAAGCCTATATTGTTGAATTCAGGCATAGCCTCTATAATATTGATGCTAAAATCTAGCAAAGATAACATAGACATAAAAATATGACTATTGCACTATTGTTTTGCCACAGTACTAGCTTGAATTTACTAATATTTTATTTTTGATATTTACATCTATATTTCTAAGTTAGACTGACCCCTCATGTTTACTTTTTTACTTCTATTCTTCTTTGTTTGGACATAAGCATTATGTTAGCCTTAGAGAACGAATTGGGCAAATTTCTACATTTTCCTATGCTGTAGAACACTTTTTTTTTTTTTTTTTTTTTTTTTTTT
>NW_022437038.1:7364977-7396614 GCF_009761245.1 Sapajus apella | reverse complement strand
TTTTTTTTTTTTTTTTGAGACGGAGTTTCACTCATGTTACCCAGGCTGGAGTGCAATGGCGCGATCTCGGCTCACCGCAACCTCCGCCTCCTGGGTTCAGGCAATTCTCCTGCCTCAGCCTCCTGAGTAGCTGGGATTACAGGCACGCACCACCATGCCCAGCTAATTTTTTGTATTTTTTTAGTAGAGACGGGGTTTCACCATGTTGACCAGGATGGTCTCGATCTCTTGACCTCGTGATCCACCCGCCTCGGCCTCCCACAGTGCTGGGATTACAGGCTTGAGCCACCGCGCTCGGCCAAACACTTTAAGTTAGATTAAAATTATTGAATCCTTGTCAATTGTTATGGCGGGAAAAATAATGGCTCCTCAAAGATGTCTACATATTGGAACCTGTGAACATGTTACCTCATATAGCAAAGGTGACTTTGCAGATGTGATTATGTTAAGAATATTGAGATCGTAAGATTATCCAGTACTATCTGGGTGGACCCAATGTCCACCCTTGTAAAGGAAGGAAGGGTCCTTTTAAAGGAAGGAAGGAGGCAGATGAGTCAGAAAAAGATGTGACAAAAGAATTAAGCAATGAGACAGTGGAATGCAGGCAGCCTCTAGAAGCTGAAAAATGCTAGGAAATAGATTCTCCACTAGAGCATCCGGTGGTAAAACAGCTCTTTCAATCCGTTTTAGACTTCTGACCTCCAGAACTGTGTGATAATAAATTTGTCTTGTTTTAAGCAATTGCGTATGTGGTAATTTTTTATATAATTTGTTACGGCAATAGGAAACTAGCATAACAGTTATTTTTAAAGAACAAAAGAGGAAAAAAGTCTTTTCTATTTACCCAGATATTTATAATTTCTATTGCTTCTCCATTCCTGACGTTCAGGTTTCCCACTGGCATCATTTTCCTTTAGTCTGAAGAGCTTCCTTTAATATTTCTTGTACAGCATGTCTACTGGCAACATATTATCTTGGCTATCCTTCATCTGATAGTATTTTCATATTGTCTTCATTTTTGAAGAATATTTTTGCTGGATGGCGTTTCTTTTCTTTCAACACTTTGAAGATGTTCCATTGTTTTCTGGCCTTCATTGTGATAAGAAAACCACAGTCATTCAAATTATTGTTCCCCTAGAAGTATTGAGTTATTTTCCTCTAACTACTTCAAAATTTTCTTTACTTTTCATTTTCAGCAGTTTGATAAGATGTGCATAGAGGTGATTTTCTTTGAGATTATCCTGTTTGGAATTCATAAAACTTCTTGAATTTATAAATTTATATATTCCAACAAATCTGGAAACATTTTTCCTCAAATATAGTTTCTATTCCAAAATGGGGAATCAAAGAGGACCAGCAGCTGCCACCCCTTCCTAGCACTGTCTCACAGAGCAGGAGCATCACTCAGTTAAAAGCAGGTCCCTGGCACCAGCTCTGGTGCAGTGGTTCAGGGATTCTTCCCAGCAGGAAAGGGAGGATATAAGGATAAAGGACACTGTAGCTCTGCTTGAGGGTACTGACTTAACTTGGAAACGGTGAAAAAAAAAAAAAAAGCTATGCCTACAGGCATTGTTGTAAACAGTGAAGATCTTGGTAGACAATAATTAAGAGGAGGCTACCAGCCTCCCCTTAACCACATATTTATACATTGTATGAACATCAACACAAATTTATACATGTTGCTTTATAAAGTCAAGTAAGTAGGAGAAAAACAGAGTTATTACAAAATTCATTTATATTGTCTTATATTTACCTATGTAGTTGTTGCATGTGTTGTAATGTTTTATTGAAAGCTGGACATGTTGGATAACATATTATAGCAACTCTGAATACTGAACCACCCCCCACACCCTGGAGGTTGTTGTTGTTTACTTGGTCATGTGTTTGTTTGATGGCTTGGCTGAACTAATTCTGTGAAGTCTATTTTCCCCAGCACGTGCAACTCTGGTGTCTCTGCTCAGATATTTTTCCCTTATTTTTATCTTTTAGCCTGGCTACTTAGGTTTTGACTCTAGGTTGACATAAGTTATTTATTGGTTAAAGGTTGTGCTTAAGCCCCCTTTAGTCAATCAGATTTATTATCCTTTACCATTGGATGTGTGGGTGGCTTGGAAATGGCTCTCATAGTTCAATGAATTTACATATTTCCTAGTCCCCCCTCCACCACCTCATTCAGCCACTAGTAGCTTGGAGGATGCTTCTCTGATTGCTCCTTCAAGGACATAGCCTAGGGCAGATACACATTCTTCTACATTTCCAGGGATGATACTGATTTTATTGTTCATCCTGGATTTCTAGGATTTGCCTCTGGGTCAGAGTAGCCTATGGTTCAGTCAGTGTTTGCACAGAAGTTGTGTTAAAGCTCCTGTGCCACTGGTGCTTTTGCCCTATGTTTATAGGTCTGTGTGTGGCTCGAGGAATTCTTTTAAGCCTGCTCCATCATCCTCTGATTTCTCCTAAGTGAATGTAGCTTAATATATGCATATAGCATTTCTAACTCCCCAAATTGCATGTGATCCCAGCAGGGTTGTTATTGATGGTCTCCTTCCCTGGTTGTTCTGCCAATACATGCAACAACAATCACATAGGTAAATATAAAAGACAATAAAAATGAATTTTGTTATATTTCTGTCTTTTCTCCTAACTTAAAAGACTTTATAAACAATATACATAAATCTGTGTTGATGTTCATACAATGTATAAAATGTAATCTCTATGACAATAGCAATGCAAAGGCATGAGGAGGTTATGAAGCTATTAAGAGCAAAGATTTGAAATTAAGTTGATATTGATCTGAACTTGATTTTTATGTTAAGATATTAATTGTAACTCCAAGGGCAACCTCTAAGAAAATAAACTGTAAAATAGAGTAAACGGAATGGCAAAGGAATGAAAATGGTATACTAGGAAACTCCTATTTAACACAAAAGAAGCAGGAGTAGAATAGAGGGACAAAAAAGATATGGGACATACAGAGAACAAATAGCAAAATGGCATATGTGAATCCCAAACTATAAGTAATTGCATTAATATAAATGTATTAAACACTTCAACGTAAAGGCAGAGAGTGACAGAATTAATTTAAAACACGTGATCCAACCATATGCTGTCTGTAAGAGACACACTTCAGATTCAAAGACACAAACAAGTTGAAAGTAGGATAGAAAAAAATATACCATGCAAACAGTTACCAAAAGGGACCTGGAGGGCTTTACTAATACCAGAAATATTATACATTAAGACAAGCATTTTTATTAGAGACAAAGATGGATAATATAAAATGATGAAAATGTCAAAAAGATATAACAATTACAAACATATATGTACCTCATAACAAATCCCCAAAATACATAAAGCAAAAGTAGACAGAATTGGAAAAATAAATAGACAATTCAAGAATAATAATTGAAGGCTTCAATACCCCACTTCTAACAATAGCTAGAACAACTAGACAAAAGATCAACAAGGAAATGTAAGACTTCAACATCACTTTAAATCAACAAGAAGTAGTAGACATCTATAGAACACTCGGCTAAGCAACAGAAAAACACATATTCTTCTCAAGGACACATAGAACATTCCTCAGGATAAAGCATATATTAGATTTTAAGAGTCTTGATAAATTTAAAAGGATTGAAATCTTATGAAGAATGTTCTTTGACCATAATGAAATTAAGAATCAACAACAAAAAAATAGGGGCAAATTCACACATATGTGCAAATTAAACACAACAAAAAAGAGGTAAATTCATACATATGTGCAAATTAAACATACGCCTATATCACCAATGAGTCAAACAAAATAAGTTAGAAAATATTTTGAGCTGAATGAAAACAAAGACACAACACACCAAAACTTATGAGGTGCAGCTGAAACAGTGCTTACAGGGAAATGTATAGCTATATGCACAAAAAAGTCTCAAATCAAGAACCTAACCTAAAGATACTGTGAAAAGAAGAGAAAAATAAACTTAAATTAACCAGAAATAATTATTAGAGAGGAGATAAATGAAACAGAATAGAAAAACAATAGAGAAAACCGATAGAACCAAAGTCTGTCTCCTTAAAAAGATCAACAAAATTGACGGATCTTAGGCTACATTGACCAAGAAAAAGAGAGAGATCTCAAATTACTAGAATAAAGAATAAAATAGGGAAATTACTACCAGCCTTACAAAACAAGCATTATAAGGAATACTATGAAAAATTGTATGCCAACAAATTAAATATCATAGATGAAATTGGATAAATACCTAAAAATGAAAATTACCAAAAGTAACTAAAGAAAAAATACAAAATAAAAATTGACCAATTACAAGTAAAGAGATTTAGGCCAGGCACAGTGGTTCATGCCTGTAATCCCAGCACTTTGGGAGGCCAAGGTGGGTGAATCACCTGAAGTCAGAATTTTGAGACTAGCCTGGCCAACATGGTGAAACCCCATCTCTACTAAAAATATGAAAATTAGCCAGGTGTGGTTGTGGGCGCCTGGAATCCCAGCTACTTGGGAGGCTGAGGAAGAAGGATTGCTTGAATAGGAGAGGTGGAGATTGCTGAGCCGAGACTGCAACATTGTACTTCATTCAGCCTGGACAACAAGAGTGAAACAGTCTCTAAGAAAAAAAAAAAAGACATTTAATTAGTAATAATGGTTTATTTATTTATTTATATATTTATTCTTGAGATGGAGTCTTGCTCTGTTGCCAAGCTGGAGTGCCGTGGCGCAATCTTGGCTCACTGCAACCTCCACTACCCAGGTTCAAGCGATTCCCCTGCCTCAGCCTCCCGAGTAGCTGGATTACAGGTGCGTGCCACCACACCCAGCCAATTTTTGTATTTTTAGTAGAGATGGGGTTTCACCATGTTGACCAGGATGGTCTCGATCTCCTGACCTTGTGATCCACCCACCTTGGCCTCCCAAAGTGCTGGGAATACAGGCATGAGCCACAGAGCCCGGCCCATAATGTGTTTAAAAAAAAAAAGACCTCACAAAGAAAATCCCAGGACCAAATGACTTCACTGGTAAATGCTACCAAATGTTTAAAGAAAAATTAATATGAATATTTCACAAACTCTTCCAAAAAACTAAAGAGAACACTTCCAAACTCATCCTATAAGGCCAGTATTACCCAGATGCCAAAACCAGATAAAGGCATCACAGGAAAGGAAAATCACTGACCAATATAACTTATAAATACAGACGAAAACATTCTCAACACCATACTTGGACACATAAAAATTATTATACATCATTACCAAGAAGGATTTATGCCAGGAATGTAAAGTCAATTTAACATCTGAAATCAGTCAATGTAATATGCCAGATCAAAGTAAAGGACAAATAGCACATGATCACTTCAGCAGACATAGAAAAAGCATTTGATAAAATTCAACACTCCTCATAATAAAAATGCTTGATAAGTAGGAAAGGAAGAAAACTTCCTCCATTTGATAAAAGGTGTCTATGAAAAACCCACAACTAACATATTCAATGGTGAAAATCAGGAACAAGACAAGGACGTCTGCTCTTACCACTTTTATTCACTATTTTATTGGAGGATAATTGGATAAGAAAAAGAAATACCATGCATCCTGATTGGAAAGGAAAAAATAAAATGCTGTCTATTTGCAGATAACATAATCTTGTATGTGAACAGTTTTAAAGAAAGGTTGCCCTAACACCATAAAAACCATAGAAGAAAACCTAGGCAAAACCATTCAGGACATAGGCATAGGCAAGGACTTCATGACCAAAACACCAAAAGCATTAGCAACAAAAGCCAAAATAGACAAATGAAACCTAATCAAACTCCACAGCTTCTGCACAGCAAAAGAAACACGCATTGGAGTGAATTGGCAACCAACAGAATGGGAAAAAATTTTTGCAGTTTACCCATCTGACAAAGGGCTGATATCCAGAATCTACAAAGAACTAAAACAGATTTACAAGAAAAAAACAAAGAAGCCCATTCAAAAGTGGGCGAAGGATATGAACAGACACTTTACAAAAGAAGACATACATGAGCCCAACAAACATATGAAAAAATGCTCATCATCACTGGTCATGAGAGAAATGCAAATCAAAACTACATTGAGATACCATCTCACGCCAGTTAGAATGGCGATCATTAGAAAATCTGGAGACAACAGATGCTGGAGAGGATGTGGAGAAATAGGAACACTTTTACACTGTTGGTGGGAGTGTAAATTAGTTCAACCATTGTGGAAGACAGTGTGGCGATTCCTCAAGGACCTAGAAATAGAAATTCCATTTCACCCAGCAATCCCATTACTGGGTATATATCCAAAGGATTACAAATCATTCTACTATAAGGACACATGCACACGAATGTTCATTGCAGCACTGTTTACAATAGTAAAGACCTGGAACCAACCCAAATGCCCATCGATGATAGACTGGACAGGGAAAATGTGACACATATATACCATGGAATATTATGCAGCCATCGAAAACGATGAGTTCGTGTCCTTTGTAGGGACATGGATGAACCTGGAAACCATCGTTCTCAGCAAACTGACACAAGAACAGAAAATCAAACACTGCATGTTCTCACTTATAGGTGGGTGTTGAACAATGAGAACACATGGACACAGGAAGGGGAACATCACACACTGGGGTCTGTCGGGAGGAAACAGGGGAGGGACAGCAGGGGGTGGGGAGTTGGGGAGAGATAGTATGGGGAGAATTGCCAGATATAGGTGAAGGGGAGGAAGGCAGCAAATCACACGGCCATGTGTGTACCTATGCAACAATCTTGCATGTTCTTCACATGTACTCCAAAACCTAAAATGCAATAAAAAAATTTTTAAAAAAAGGTTGCAGGGTGCAAGATTAATTAATATACAAAAATCAGTTATAATTCTATACACAGGCTATCAAATATAAAATTAGGAAAATAATTCTGTTTAAAATAGCATCATGCATATATCTGAGAAGGGTTAATATCTGAAATACGTAAGTAACTTCTACAGCTCAATAGGAGAAAAATCTCAAGTAAGAGATGACCTTTAATATGATTTCAATTATATCCTAACTCCACTTCCAAATGTGTTCACATTACCTTGAGCTTCAGTTTTTATTTCTCTATTTTTTACTCTATTATAATATGTTACTATAATTTTAGGAATTCTTTGCAAACAATTGCATTAAACTTTATAGAATATTACTACTACAAATGATTGCTTGGTTGTGTACAGAATTCCAGGTTCATGATCTTTTTCCTTCAGAACTTTAGAGACATTACTCCATTATATCCTAGCATAAACTTTTTGGGTAAAAAAAAACAATTACATTTTAATTTTCTCTTTAAAATTTACCTTTTTCTCCCTCTGGAAGCATGTAAGATTTTATCTTTTTTATGTGCCTAAGGAGTTTCACTAGGATGTGTCTAACTATTCTTCTTATGTGTGCTCTCAAATTTTTCTTACTCAGCATTTGGTGGAGCATTTTGATCTAGAGGACGCAGACTTTCAGGAAATTTATTTCTATTATTTCTTTAATTGTTTGTTTTCTACAAACCTTGCATAGATATTAGACCTACTGGATTTAATTTCTATGTCACTCAATCTTTCTCTTACAATTTCCATCTCTTTTTAGTTTAGGAAGAATTCTATGATTAAATCTCCCAAATAACAAATTCCACCTTCAGCCATATCCATTAGGTTCTTTGGTACTTCTAGTGAGGTGTTTGTTTTTTGTTTCACATCTTTGATACTGTCTTAAAAGGTCTGTTACTCTTCAACTATCTCAGTGTACTTCAAAATACAAAAGAAGTAGTAATTAGGCCAAGTGTGGTGGCTTACACTTGTAGTCCCAGGACTTTGGGAAGCTGAAGTGCATGGATCACTTGAGCCCAGGAGTTCAAGGCCAGCCTGGGCAACATGGCAAAACCCCATCTCCACAAAAAATACAAAAATAATAATAATAATAATTAGCCCAGCATAGTGTCATGCACCTGTAGTCCCAGCTACTCAGGAGGCTGAAGCAGGAGAATCACTTGAGCCCAAGAGGTCAAGGCTTCAGTGAGCCATGATCCCACCCCTGCACTTCATCCCAGGTGACACAATAAGACTCTATCTCAAAAAGAAAAAGAAAAGTAATAATTATAGTTGGGACAGTTATTCTAAATCTAAATAGATAATTTCCACAGCAATACTGTTTATTTAGCACATATTTTCCTTTCAAATATATGTAAAATTTCTAAGTCAGAATACAACTCACTGAACAGAAGCCTCATTGTTTAAATCTCAACATTCAGTAAAATAAACACTACAACTTACTGAACAGAAGCCTCATTGTTTAAATCTCAACATTCAGTAAAATAAACACAGACTTTTTCCCCATTGTCTAACACCATAAAATTGTAAGTTTATCTTCATTGGAAGAAACATTCTTCAAAAAACAAAGTAAGGCATTATTATCAACAAAATAATAAAAATTGGGGCCTGATGCACAAAATGTCTTTTTTAAGGTTGCTTTTGAATATGAATCACTCATTTAAGTAAAGATGGAATTTCTAACGTGTTAAAAGTGAACAAAATTCACCAAGGCTGACAAAAACAAGCAATGGGGAAAGGACTCCCTATTGAATAAATGGTGCCAAGATTGTTGGCTGGGCATATGCAGAAGAATGAAACTAGACTCTTACCTTTCACCATAGGGAAAAATTAAGATGGATTAAAGATGTAAATGTAAGACTTCAAACTATAAAAATCATAGAAGAAAACTGGCCAGGCATGGTGGCTCATGCCTGTAATCCCAGAACTTTGGGAGGCTGAAGTGGGTGAATCACCTGAGGTTGGGAGTTTGAGACCAGCCTGACCAATATGGAGAAAGCCCGTCTTAACTAAAAATACAAAATAAGCCGGGCGTGGTGGCGCATGCCTATAATCCCAGCTACTCAGGAGGCTAAAGCAGGAGAATCCATTGAACCCAGAAGGCGGAGGTTTGGTGAGCCAAGATTGTGCCACTGCACTGCAGCCTGGACAACAAGACCGAGACTCTGTCTCAAAAAACAAAAGAAAATGAAAAAGAGGCCGGGTGCGGTGGCTCACGCCTGTAATCCCAGCACTTTGGGAGGCCGAGGCGGGTGGATCACGAGGTCAAGAGATCGAAACCATCCTGGTCAACATGGTGAAACCCCGTCTCTACTAAAAATACAAAAAATTAGCTGGGCATGGTGGTGCGTGCCTGTAATCCCAGCTACTCAGGAGGCTGAGGCAGGAGAATTGCCTGAACCCAGGAGGCGGAGGTTGCGGTGAGCCGAGATCGCGCCATTGCACTCCAGCCTGGGTAACAAGAGCGAAACTCTGTCTCAAAAAAAAAAAAAATGAAAATGAAAAAGAAAAGAAAATCATAGAAGAAAATCTAGGAAATACCCTTCTTAACATCTTGGCAAAGGGTTTATGGCTAATTCCCCAAAAGCGATTGCAACAAAAACAAAAATTGGCAAGTAGGACCTAATTAAATTAAAGAGATTTGGCACAGCAAAAGAAGTGATCAACAGAGTAAACAAACAACGTACAGAGTGGGACAAAATATTCACAAACTATGCATCTAATATCCAAAATCTATAAAGGAACTTAAATCTATAAGCAAAAATAAAAAACTTCATTAAAAAGATGTGATCAGAGACTTCTCAAAGCAGAAATACAAGTGGCCAACAATATGGAAAAATGCTTATCATCACTAACCACCAGAGAAATGCAAATCAAAACCACAATGAGATACCATCTCACTCCAGTCAGAAGGGGTATTATTAAAAAGTCAAAAACAACAAATGCTGGTTAGGCTGTGGAGAAAAGGGAACACTTAAACTCTACTGGTGGGAATGTAGCTTAGTTCAGCTACTGTGGAAAGCAGTTTGAAGATTTCTCAAAGAACTTAAAACAGAGCTACCATTCAATGCAGAAATTCCATTAGAGTATATGTCCAAAGAAATACAGATTACTACACCAAAAAGACACATGCACTCATATTTTCATTGCTGTGCTAGTCACCATTGCAAAGACATGGAATCAGCCTAGGTCCCCATCAATGGTGGATTGGATTTTTTAAAATGTGGTACATATACAGCATAGAATACTACATACCCATGAAAAAAGGAATCATGTCCTTTGTAGCAACATGGATGGAGCTGGAGACCATAATCAAAGAAATTAACACCAGAACAGGAAACCAAATACTGCATGTCCTCACTTAGGAGTGGGAGCTAAACATTGAGCACGCATGGATATAAACAAGAAAACAATAGACACAGTGGTTTACTAGTTGGGAGAGGAAGGATGGGGGCAAGGTTTGAAAAACTATCATTTGGGTATTGTGCTCACTAGCTGGACCCAATATGATCAATGAATAATCCTGCACATGTACCCTAGTATCTAAAATAAAAGTTGAAATAAAAAGAAAAAAAAAGTGAAAAAAATTAAACGAAGAAATAATTTGTTTCAGGTTTATTCACATGAGAAAAAAAAAAAAAGAAAGAATTTTTTTATGTGAAGGCTTGATCAAAACCAATTAGTCAAATACAAGATTACTGCCATGGGTAGCAACTATCCAGGCTGGTGGCATGAGCAGCAGAAAAAATTTACCAAGACAGCTGTAGGTAAAGAAAGGTAAATTTATTAGAGAAACTATGAAAATATGCTGTAAGAAAGCAACGAGCAAATCAGCAAGAGAGGGACTGACTGCAAGAAGACAAAGGCTTGCTGGCAATATTTTAGGATGGTGCTTGTGCTGGAGAGGGCTGCATGCAGTACTGATAATGCCAAGGTTGCAGTGAGCTCACTTGCATTTTTCTATGAGACGAGGGTTTGGTAATAGCTGGACACAGGAAGATTGTGAGTTATCTGCACAGGAGGGATATGTGTCCTGGACCATGACGAAAGGCAGACTTACAGATTATCTGCTTTATCTTCTTGCTTTCTCCTGCTCCTGCCAGCCTGACTCCTTTTCCTTTATTAGGACTCCATAATTACCGTATTATAATACAACTCAAACTCTAATAACACAGTTGTTAGATATTTGGATGCAGATATAACTACACTTGAGGATTGGATGTTCTTTAGCTGGAGGGTAATAAGAGAAAAAGACATTTTGTGGATCAGGTCCCAATTTTTATTATTCTGTTGATAACAATGCCTTACTTTGTTTATTGAAGAATGTTTCTTCCAGTGAAGATACACTTATAATTTTATGATGTTAGACAGTAGGGAAAATAGAGGAGCCCACTTTTTAGAAATCCACTATTTAAAGTTATTAATTAGATATGGAATGACTCTTCATTTTCTGCTCTGATGACAACCAAATATTTTTTTCAAGTATTGACTTGTCAATTTATCTTTGACAAGTGATTCAGAAAGATAAATGAACTTTCTGACTTTACAAATAAGAATGTGGATATATTTTTTTTCCAAGAAACTATGTCCCATCATCTGGCCCATACTTCTAATTTAAAAAATAACTCTTTTCTCAACAAACAGCATTAATTTTACATTGTAAACTTAAATCATCTTTACTGCACTGTCCTCATTCTCTGTACTTTTTATATTATTTCTATAAAAAATCTTAAGTGTGAATTCTGGGGTTTTAGAATTAGTTGTCTAATCTGATTAGATTTAAAGATACTAATGACTGTTTCCAGTGGTAAAGAGAGCACAAATAGTCAATGGCATGATGAGGCAGTAGAATTACACAGAACGTGGCCGTGCATGGTGGCTCACGCCTATAATCCCAACACTTTGGGAGGCTAAGGTGGGAAAATCACTTGAGGCCAGGAGTTCAAGACCAGACTGGCCAACATAGCAAAACCCCAACTCTACTAAAAATACAAAAAAAAAAAAAATCTGAATATGGTGGCAGCTGGCTGTAATCCCAGCTACTCAGGAAGCTGAGGCACAAGAATTACTTGAACCCAGGAGGCAGAGGTTGCAGTGAGCCAAGATTGCACCACTGCACTCCATCCTGGGCAACAGAGTCAGACTCTGTCTCAAAAAAAAGAAAAACAAAAAGAAATACACAAAATATCATCACTAGATACTCCTCAATCACATACTTGGAAGAGTCAAGGTTCTGAGTGACCAAACATGTATTTTATACCTGAGAACATTTTTTGTTAAACTAACAAGTAAGATGGGATTAGTTGGCTGCTCTTAATTGTGCTGGATAAAGTTGCAGAAGAAAGGGATGATCTCAGGGCTTCAAATTCCCAACACAAGTACTGTATAAATTACCTCAAAGTTTCTATGTCTGCAAGTGGCTGAATTACAATGTAAATTGAATTCCCAACTCTCAGGGTGTTTGATGTTAAAGTGAGAGCATTGATTAGGAAGGAATTGAATTCTGAAAGTTTAAATGAGGACATGGGGTAGATCCTGATGAAGTTGGGGACCTTCGTTAAAGAATTTAAACCCCTAAATTCAACTGAGTCTTCTTTGCTAGTAAAGACAGCCCTTCCACCCCTATCTAAGGAGATTAACCCTGCCAGCATTAAAAACCAAAACTGAGTCCTCCATATGGAAACATTCTCCAGGGGAATTAACTAGCTTCCTGGTAGCAGGTTGATTATGTTGGACCACTACCATCATGGAAGGGGCATCATTTTTTTCTTGTTGGAACAAACACTCTGGATATGGATTTGCCTTCCCTAGTTGCAATGCTTCTGACAAAACTCTTGTCCATGGATGTACAGAATGCCTTATTCACCATTATCATATTCCACACAGCATTGCTTCTGATAAGAAACTTATTTCACAGCAAGTGAAGTTCAACAATAGGCTCATGGCCATGGAATTACTGGTATTAAACCATGTTCCCTATTATCCTGAAGCAGCTGGCTTAACAGAATTGCTCAGTTACAGCATGAGGTAGGTAGCAATTTCTCACGGGCAACTCTATATAGGAGTAATGTTCTCCAGGAAGTTGTATATGATCTAAACCAGCAATCCAGTATATGGTGCTTTTTTTTTATAGCCAGGTTTCATGGGCCCAAGAATCAAGAGGTGGAAATGCGAGTGGCCTCACTCTCTATCACCCCTAGTGATCCACTACCAAAATTTTGCTTCCTGCTTCCATGATCTTATGCTCTGTTGGTCTGAAGATCTTAGTTCCAAAGGGAGGAATGCTTCCAGCAGGATACTCAGCAATGATTCCATTGAAGTTAAGACTGCCACCAAGCCACTTTGGGCTTCTCGTGCTTGTGAATAAACAGGCAATGAATGGACTTGCTGTACTATCTGGGTGCTGAGACCAGCTAGTCGTGGAGACCCCAACCCAGGTGGCACTGAAGGAATTAAGAAACATACACAGAGATAGATAGCAAAAAGATATGGGACAGACAGGGGGCCTCAGCATTCCCAGCTGAGAGGCCTCAGAGTTAGACCCATACATTTACTGACAGTAAGTAAGTGATAATCATCATTTAACTAAAAGCATTCTTTGCAGGGAACAAAGCATTCTTTACTAGTGGCAATAAACAGGCTCTGGTGGGCGTATCTACTGCCGCTGGAACATGTCATTAAGGCACCTGCCACTCTTGCTATTTTTTATGGTTCAGAAGCCTCCCCACAGCAGTCTTCCGCCCAAGAGCAGGTTAGATATTTCTTTCCCTGGCTCCGGTAAACCTACAGCCTCTAGCAATGTGCGTCACTACCATCAGGAAGATGTCACAGTGCTATAGATGTTCTGTTTATGGCCAGTTTCTTTAAGGCGTGTTTATGCCAGGCTTAAGGTCTACTCTGAAATGCTTCCAACAGCTGGAGTTATTGGTTTTGATTAACAAGGGGGAAATTAGAGTCTATTGCACAATGGAAGTTAAGGAAGAGCTTGTCTGGAATACAGGATATCTCTTAGGGCTTAGTACTACCACACGCTAGTATCCCTTAGTGCTAACACTAGTACTAACATCCCCTAGTACTAGTACTTCTATCTGTTAGTGTTTCCATGTCCTATGATTAAAGTCAACAGAAAACTACAATAATCCAATTCAACCAGATCTAACTGGTGGAACTTCATTCCGCTTCAGGAATGAAGGTGTAGGTCACCTGACCCAGCAAAGAACCATGATCAGCTGAAGTACTTGCTGAGAGCAGAGGGAATATGGAATAGATAGTGAAAGAAACTAGTTATAAAAACCAGCTATGACCACATAACCAGTTGCAGAAATGACAACTGTAATTGTCATATGTATTTCTTCCTTATTTCATTATGATTGTGTTTGTGTGTGTATATATAGCAAATACCTTTGGGTTGTTCCCTCTCTTATTCTCTTATCATACAACATAGTATGTATTAGCTTTATATCATAGCATTTAAGTTACAGGACATTAAGGGGAAGTGCAAACATTGCCCAAGGACTTTGTGTCCTCTTCTGGGGAAACGGTTAGTGCATTTTCAGTTGAGCACAGGATATCTGTATCATAATAAGTGAAAGTATCATTTTGTTTTTGTCTATATTTGGAGGTTAGGTATGCTTTAAGGAGATGTGTACAGGTGCCAAGTTGACAAGGGGTAGACTGTGATGGTTAATGTTATGTGTAAAGTTGGCCAGGTTGTGATGTCCAGTTGTTTGTTTAAAAACTAGTCTAGATGTTGCTGTGAGGGTATTTTGTAGTTGTGATTAACATTTATAATCTATTGACACAATGGATTGTTTTTCATTGTCTGGATGGGCCTCACCAAATCAGTTAAAGACCTTAAGAGCAAAACTTGAGGCTTCCTGGAAAGGAAGGAATTCTGCTTCAAGACATAAAAATCCTACTTGACTTTCTAGCCTGCAACATGCCCTATGAATTTCAGAATCAAGATCACAACATCAACTCTTACCTAACTTTTCAGCCTGCCAGCTTGCCTTAAAAATTTCAGACTTGTCAGTTCCCATCATGTGAGCCAACTCCTTAAAAATGAATCTCTCTTCTCTCTCTCTCTTTCTCTCTCTCTCTCTCTCTATATATATATATATATACACACACACACACACACACACACACATATATATATTTCCCATGAACTGTTGTTTCTTCTCCATTTCTGTTTATATTTCTGATTATTTTAATAGGATTTCAAGATGGACTTGAGATGAATGTATTGTATTTCATATTAAGACTCTCTAGAGAAATAGAACTAATAGAATATACTTATATAATACTATATATTTTTTCATTGTCTAGGAGAATATACTATATATATAATCTATATATATTTTCATTGTCTAAGAGAATATACTATATATATAATACTATATATATAGTATATTCTCCTATTTGTTCTATTTCTCTAGAGCCCTAATATGAAATACAACACATTCATTTATCTCAAATCCATCTTGAAATCCCAGTAAAATAATCAGAAATATAAACAGAAATGGAGAAGAGACAATAGTTCATGGGAAATATTAACAAATTTTTGGAGATCATTGGATAAACATTGAGTGACCTAGAAAAGCAGGAAAAGCTGAAATTCCAATCTGCCATTCATGATGATGATGAGTTAAGAGTATGTGATTCACTCCACAGAACAATACAGAGGCTCAGGAATTTGAGGCGCCAGTTAACTGTTGAAGGGACCTCATTGGACTAAGAACAAAAGGATTAGTTGAAATTTTTTTCTGTTTTTCTTGAGATGGAGTCTTGCTCTGTCACCCAGGCAGGAGTACAGTGGTGCAATCACAGCTCACTGCAACCTCTGCCTCCAGGGTTCAAGCCATTCTCCTGCCTCAGCCTGGGATTACAGGTGCCTGCCACCACACCAGGCTAATTACTGTAGAGACGGGGTTTCACCATGCTGGCCAGGCTGGTCTCCAACTGCTGACCTCAAGTGATCCATCCACCTCAGCCTCCCAAAGTGCTGGGATTACAGGTTTGAACTGCCACGCCCAGTCCATTAGTTGAAATTTTAGTAAGGAGCAGTTAGACCCCCTCCTCCAGCCCCTATATTAGTCAAGTGCTCCTTCTCTCAGAAAACAGATGGTTTACTTTCTGGAGAAGTTAAACCAGAAAAGGTGTGAACTTATGAGAGCAGCTAAGGGTAGGTACAATAAGTTGTACTAAAAAAAGAAATATTAAGTGAAAGTTTGCATATTGAAAGGTGAGACATTCTCCCCACTCAAGGTCCTTTCCCTTGCTCAGCTTCCTGAGTACTGTCAACAGTGCTTATGTGCCCAAGGAAGGAGACTGGAGGATTCCTCTCCATGTAAACTAATTAGCCTAATAAAAAGTACCTACAGAGATTGAGGTGGGAGGTTCACTCAAGCCCATGATTTCGAAGTTACAGCAAACTATGATCACATCACTACACTCCAGCGTGGGCAACAGAATGCTCAGAAAAAAAACAAAAGTATCTATGAAAACTGGCATTTGTGTGTACCACAATGAAATAACTGGATCCTTTCTAATGCTATGGAGAATCCCATTCTTAAATATAAATAGAAGTTTGTTAGAGGACTAACATTGTTTTGGTGAGACCTAGACAAACAACCATAAAAAAGAAACTGAGAGTAAAATAAACAATACATGAAACAGAAGAAAGCCATAAAAATCTGTAATATTCATAAATAGATAAGAATATATAATACCCATGAGATAAGTGCAGAATTCTATTTTAAAAGAAACAATCATAAGTCAGAAAAAGCTCCACATATCAATAGAGGGTCAAAAGAGTAGGGGAAAAAAATCCCCAAATGTAGAATACAGTAAGAAAGAGATTTTTTAAAATAGGAAAAAGATAACAAAATTATCATATGAGAGGTAAAACACTGAAATAATACAATTTCCATAATGAAAGAACAGAAAAATGGTAAGAAGAAACAATCAAAGTGCTAATACAAGAAATCAAAAAAATCATTAAAGAACTAAATGCAAAATATGTGTGACCAGATTGAAACAGCCCATTAAGTTCCTACCACAATGAATAAAAATAGACTTATTTTAAATCATGTTTTTTTCTTTTCATAGCAACCTACAAGATTAAAAAAATCATATTATAGAAAAGTTTCAAAATATTAAGGATAAAAAGAAGAACCTAAAAGTTTTCAGAGAGGAAAAATGTGTCATGTATAATGGACAAGAAATAGAACAGTAGGCTTCTCAAACCACACACAACTAAAAGATTTCAGAAGAACAATTTGAAAATTCTAAGGCATGAACTTCCAATAAAATATTTTGGGATAAACTTAGCATTAGACTTTATTTCTTCCTAAACATTCCATTAAAATTACAATAAAGATATTTAAAGGTACAATAACAGAAAAGGATAGGAGACAACAGTAACACAATTTTAGAAGCTGGAGTACAGATGGGCACATGGCAATCAACTTACTAGATTTGAGATAGTTGCATCCTATCCCTAAAGTAGAGAAAGGTGAGAAGTAATCTAATTTACATCACAGAACCCCCAAGCTCAGAGCACAGTATTCTCTAATAAGCAAGGGTGAAAATAGGACCAAAAATGGGAGGCTTGGTTAAATGTTTCAAAAACAGACCCTCACTCTTCCACTCCAAGTACCTCAGTGACTATCTTTCCCCAACCCTGGCAGAAGAATGGGGATTATTTATTGAAGCAATGTTTGTCATTGGAGTGACTGGAAATAATCAAAACGTTCATTGAAAGAGAGCTTTCTAAATAAAATTGTTACACTCACACAAAGGGAGATTATGAGGCTACAAAAATGAGAGTAAATTATGTACTCATGTGGAAAGACTTCTGGGATATATTGTTAAGTAAAACAAGCAAACAAACAATCTAAAAAAGCCAAGTGCAGGACAGCAAGTGTGTGAATGTATACATGTATATATACTGTATTTTACCTTTTATAACAGGGGTAAAATTAGAATACTTATATTTGTATTTCCTTACATATGCAAGACAAAATCCTGGAAGTATGAAAAAGAAACTAATAACCATAGCTATCTGTTTGGAGAAAAGGGGAACTGAGTAGAAGAAGAATGTTGGTGGGAGGAAGGTTTTTCATTGCATTTTTTATTATTAACTTGAACCATGTGAATGTATTACCTAGTGAAAAAGTAAATATATAAAAAAGAACTGGAGTGACATCTGACTTCTCAACAGCAACACTGGAAGCTAAAATACAATGAAACAATGTCCTCAAAATTTTTAGAGAATTTCCCATTCAAAATTCCATCTCCAGCCAAGCTATCAATCAAGTGTTGGAATAGAAAAATGACATTTTCAAACTTGAAAGATCTCAAAAGTGTGCTATGCATATACACTTTCTCAGGAAGCTACTGGAAGATGTGTTCTGGCAAAAGAGAGGATAACACAAGAAAGAGGGAGATATGAGATCCAGGAAACAATTAATCTAACAGAATAGTAGCAAGGAAAGTCACAAAGATTATTGTGAAAAGAGATCCCAAAATAAAAGTTGTGTTGCATGCCTAGAGTGCAACCAGTCTAGCTTAAAGCAGGTCAGAAGATTTCCAAGAGAAACTTTGTCCAGAAAATAAAATTGATAGAATACCTAATTTATTTAAACATAATGGAAGAATATTTACATAATTGGGAGTTTATTTTGGAAATAAATTGGTGATAAATACATAGAAAAAGAGAGGGAGAAAAAATTAAATCTAGAGAAAACAGAAAGTTGTGCAGGACAGGAAAAAATAATCCTAATGTACTATGTAATTCAAATCTCATTAACAAGTACATAGTCAACATAATACTGTCCATACAACTAAAATAAGAAGAAAGCAATTGGGAGGGCAGGGTATAAAAAATGTAAAAATGTATGATTACATTAAGCAGGGGTGAGTATAAAAGAAGAGCTAAACTCATCTTCCATAGTGGGAAGTCAGTGACTTAAAACTCAAAAATGAAGAAACAATGTAAGTATGTTATTTTGACATAGGTAGATAATACCAAAATAATGCATTAAAGGAGTTGAAATTTATTGCTTCTGGGAGCGGAAAAATAGTGTTGAGATACAAGGATATTGCTGTTTTTCATAGTAAGCTGTTATATACTGAATCGGGTCCCCTAAAATTTATATGTTGAAGCCCTAACCATTAATGTGACTGTATTCAGAGACAGAGCCTTTAAGGAGGTAATTACGGCTAAATTGGGTACTAAGAATAGACCTCTAATCTGATAGAATTGGTGTCCTTATAAGAAGAGACACCAAAGATCTCTCTCTATCTCATGTACACACAGAGAAGAGGCCATGTGAGGACACAGCAAGAAGGTGGCCATATACAAGTCGGGAAGAAAGGCTACACCAGAAACTAACCCTGATTGCATCTTGATCTTGGAATTCTAGCCAGTATTAACTATGAGAAAATAAATTTCTGTTGTTTAATCCACCCAACCTGTGGAATTTTGTTATGGAAGCTCAAGCAAACTAATACATCAGCCTTATATGATTACACTCACACATTACTTATCAATAAGGATACCTTCTGAGAAATGCATTGTTAGGTGATACAGTCATTGTGTGAACATTATAGAGTGTAATTACACAAACCTAGAGCATATAGCCTACTACAAACCTGGGCTATATGGTATAAACTATTGCTCCTAGGCTAAAGACCTGAACAATGTGTTACTGTACTGAATACTGGTGGCAATTGTAACACAATGGTATTTGCAAATCTAAACATATTTAACCATATAAAAGGTAATGTTAACACATTGCGTTTTGTGTTATGCTGTGACATTACCATGGCTACGACATAACTAGCTGATAGGAATTTTTCAGCTTCATTATAATCTTATGGGACCACCATCGTATATGCTGTCCATCATTAATGTTGTTACACAGTGCATGAGCATGACTGTATTTGACTTTTTTAAGTATATTCATACACAGCTTTGATTTGAAAAGTAAATTTTTAAATTTTGAGGAAAATGACCTAAACCTAGAATTTCATGTCCAATAATTATCAATCAAGTGTAAGTGTAGAATAAAGGTATTTTCAGACAGGGAAAATCTCAAAGTATTTATATCCTATACACTCTTTCTCAGAAACCTAGATTTACTTTATCAAAATGAGTTCATAAATTTAAAAAGATGAAGCCATGGGATATAGGGAAAGCCAGATCCAACATGAAAAAGAGACAAAGAAAACTCCACTATGATGAAAAAGGTGTCTCTAGGACAATAGTTGTACATTAGGCCTGAAGAGTAATCTTTCAAAATGGAGCAGAAATACAGGAGGATTCACAAACTCTAGGAAAAATATCTATACAATGAACAACAATAATATATAATAGATGCCAATTACTATGTACCAAGTATGACTCTGAGTGCTTAATCTTTTAATCCTCATATAAATCTTATGAGATACGCCATTTCCCATTTTAAATATGGGGAAAGTGAGATAGAGTGGAAGAGATTTGTTCAAGATCATGTAGCTATTAAATGACAAAATCAGGATTTGAAGTCAGGCTGTCTAGTGGCAGAGTCTATGCACTTAACTGCCTCTCCTTCTAATCTCTCAGTTGTGAAAAATCCTTACACAGACATAATGTAAACACTGAATATTGATTTAACATAATATAGTGATACAACAATATATTGGGAGAATATGGGAGAAGTGAGTTTTTATACAGGATGAGAGGTATCAAACAACTGAATCCTTCCACTGTAGGAAGTCCTAGCTGATACACAAAATTTAAAAATCAAGAAATAAAACAGTTATTAATAAATATGAAGGCAATATCAGAAGAAGTAGTTGAGATATTTGTAAGTAATCTGGAATTAAAAGTAATTTTAAAACAGAAATCGAAATTAATTTGGAAGCAGAAATCTGGGATGGGGAATGATTACGGAAGGTTCTGCTGGATTTCTGTAACTGTTATGGTACTCAATAACTATGAAAATTATATTTCAAAAACAAGGTTCTGAAATTGAACATAGATAGGACTCCAATTCTATGTAAAGAACTGGAAACTTGAGAACTATTATGGACTGAATGGTTGTGTCCCTGCAAAATTCACATGTTAAAGCCCTAACTTCCAATGTGGCTGTATTTGGAAATAGGACCTCTAAGGAAGTAATTAAGGTTAAATGAAATCTTAAGGATGGGATTCTGATTTTGTAGGATTAGTTTCCTTATAAGAAGAGACATCAGAAAGACTCTTTCTCTCTTTCTCAACAAACCAAGGAAAGGCCACATGAGGATATAGTGAGAAAGCAGCCATTGACAAGACATGAAAAAAGCCCTCACCAGAAACTTTTGCCATCTTTATCTTGGACTTCTGCGCCTCCAGCAAATAAGTTTCTGCTGTTTATGAGCCACCCAGTCTGTGGAATTTTATTATAGCAACCCAAGTAAACTAATACAAGAATATTATGCTAAGTGGCAAAAGGACAAATCCCGTATGGTTCCACTGAAATGAGGCACCGTGAGTAGTTAAATTTATAGAAACAGAAAATAGAATAGTGCTTTGCAGAGGCTGGGGGAGCAGTGGAAGGAGTTACTGTTTAGTAGATATACATTTCAGTTTGGGAGATGAAAACAGTTCTTGGCCAGGCGTGGTGGCTCATGCCTGTAATCTCAGCACTTTGGGAGGCCGAGGTGGGTAGATCACGAGGTCAGGAGTTCGAGACAAGCCTGGCCAACATGGCGAAGCCACATCTCTATGAAAAATTAGTTGGGCATGGTGGCAGGTGCCTGTAATCCCAGCTACTTGGGAGGCTGAGGCAGGAGAATCGCTTGAACCCATGAGGTGGAGGTTGCAGTGAGCCGAGATCACACAATTGCACTCCAGCCTGGGCAACAAGAGCAAAACTATGTCTCAAAAAATAAAAGAAAAGGAAACACTTTTGGAGATGAATGGCGGTAATGGTTGCACAACAGTGTGAATGTACTTAATGTCACTGAGCCGTGCACCTAAAAATGGTGAAGATGGTAAATGTTATGTGTATTTTACCCCAATTTTTTTAAAGAAAAAGAAGGGTGTACAGTTGGTTTTAATTCTGTGCTACTCTCTGCCAAAGTCCTACATGTATCAGGCTTCTTAGATGTTCTGTCCTCAGTTTTTCTATCTGTACTACTCACTGCAGCTACCTGACTTACTCTTGTTATCATCCATAATATGTATCTTCAGCCCAGACATTTCTTCTGAGCTCTAGATCCATACCACTCAAGTAAATAGTGAGCTGCTCCACTTGGAAATGCCAGTGTCTTAGTTTGTTGTGTGTTGCTATAACAATGCCTAAGACTTAGACATTTATAAAGAAATGTTTTACTTAACTCACAGGTTTGCAGGCTGGGAAGTTCAAGATTGGGCAGTCACATCTGATGACTTCTGGTGAGGGCCTCATGTTGCATCAAAACATGGCAAAGAAGCAAAAGGGGAACCAGGTGCATGCAAAAGACACCAACCACAAGAGGCAGCCTCACTTTACAACAACCAACCCTCTCACAGTAACTAATCCAGTCCCATGAGCATAAGAACTCTCTCACTCCAAAAAGACTGCATTAATCCCTCCATCAGGACAGATTCCTCATGACACAAACACCTCTTAAGGGTACCACCTCCTAACACTATCACATTGGGAACCCATCCTCAACATGAGTTTGGATGGGGATAAACCATATTCAAATTATAGTACATAAGCACTTCAAATTCAAAGAGTTCAAATCAGGATTAATCCTCTTCCTCTCCCAAATCTTCTCCTTTATGTTTGAAAAATAAAAGGGAAAGAGAAATGTTATTTTCCCTCCCCAGTCATTCGTCACTCCAGCTTATATTCTTTCCCCTACACTAAACTGCCTCAAGAACCACACTAAACTGCCTCAAGAACCAATCAGTTCATGTGATTTTCAGAAACGGACCTTTTAGCTCAAGAAGAAGGATTGCATTTTCACCTTGGAAAAGTAGTGTCACATGATTCCCTATATGTGCATGACCGAGCAAAGCCACTGTGCTCAAAATCTTAAACCAACCCCAAGCCCTGAGTCTAGTACTACAACACTAGGGTAAGAATCTGGGGACCTGGGGCCAGGGTCAGACCAATAACTGACTATAAGACCACCTAACTCTCCAAAACATTTAGAAATGTTGCCCACTGCTACCCTAGCCTCATAACTAGGCATGAGGGCTCCTAGAATTGAGCAATGAAGGCCCCGCTAAGTTTCATGTTTTGAAAGGTCTTAGATCTTGAATCCCTCTCTCACTCTCTCACACGCACACACACACGCACACGCACAAGCACACACAACACACACATACAGGCACACTTATTAAAGAACACTTGAATGCCTGTGTCACATGGGATCTGATGTAAGGCCATAGCAGTAAGGTAAGGGAAAGGTACTAGTGCAACAGTGGTAGATAACATAGAGGATCTCCTCTACCTGATCAGGCAACTGCTTATGCCCTTCCATCCTGCTTTGCTTGATCCTATATGTAAAACTTACATCTTGGCTGGACATGGTGGCTCACGCCTCTGATTCCAGCACTTTGGGAGGCTGAGGCAGGAAATTCCCTTGAGCCCAGGAGTTCAAGACCAGCCTAAGCAACATAGTGGAGCCCCAACTCCACAGAAAATTAAAAAGATTAGCGAGGTATGGTGGTGTGTGCCTATATTCCTACTACTCAGGTGGCTGAGGTGACAGGATCACTTGAGCCCAGAAAGTCAAGGCTGCAATGAGCCATGATCATGTCACCGCACTCCACCCTGAGTGACAGAACAAGACCCTGTCTCAAAAAAAGAAACAAAAAAGAAACTTCCATCTCATTGATGGGGCTACTCAACCTTATACCTTGGTGGATCTGACAGAACTCAGCTCATGAAGCAGTTCTGGCTACATGGCCAATAGATGTCCTATAGTCAGACATTCATCTCCACCAGGATGTAGTAACATGTCAGGAACTGTTCTTAAAAGATATATGTTTTCCATTGTTATGACATGGCTTTGCTCCACAACCCTACCTAAGTTGTGATTTCCCCATAGGGGCTTTCCCATAGGGGTTCCAAAAACTCACATGGCATCTTTTTCCAACACAGATGCATTTAATACTGAGGTAGGAGATCAGCAGGACTTGTTTTCTGAACACTGGTAATGGCCCTGCTTATCAAAAACAAGATGCAGTAGAGACACCAGCAGATGATGGCAAAAGCAACCTCTGGTTGTCCTCACTGCTCATTATTAAAGTCATTCCAGCCAGTGCCATGACAGTTTACAAATGCCATGGCAGTGTGCCATGGTAATGACCCAGAAGTTGCCTAATATGGTTCCCACCCATTTTCTAGAAAATTCCCACCCCTTTTCTAGAAAAATCCAAAAACCCACTCCTTTATTAGCATATAATTAAGAGTAGGTATAAATATAGCTAGCCAGCAAAATTGCTGCTCCTGCTCCCTCCGCTGCTCCAGAATGCTACTGTTGCTATATACTGCTGCTGCTGCTCCAGGCTGCTTTGCCTATGAAGCAGCCACTTTGCTGTACACTGCTACTCAGGGATGCTCTGCCTATGAGACAGCCTTGGTCTGTCTATGGAGCAGACATTTTGCTATAAACTATTGCTCTAATAAACCTGCCTTCTTTCACTGTCAGCTTGCTCTTGTTGAAGCCAAGAACCCTCCCAGGCTAAGCCCCAGTTTTGGAGTTCGCCTGAATCAGTATCATAAGGACTGTCTTTTGTATGCATCAAGTGGCAGAACTGCTTAAAACTGCATGTGGACCTGCTAAGGGGCCTTGTTCTGCTATAGTTCCACTCAAAGCTGGCAGTTTTTGTGTCACCCAATATATGGGGTGAAACTAATTCTAGGTGTGAAATGTGATATTTCAAGAACCCAAAGAGGCCTACAAGGCATTGCACGTCCAGAAAATTCTCTGTGAGGATGGGTGGGGGGTGGGGAGCTGGGGAGAGATAGCACAGGGAGAGATGCCAGATGTAGGTGATGGGGAGGAAGGCAGCAAATCACACTACCACGTGTGTACCTATGCAACAATCTTGCATGTTCTTCACATGTATCCCAAAACCTAAAACGCAATAAAATAAATGGGAAAAAAAAATACCCTAATTTGTCCTTTCCTTTGAGAGGATATTCTGGCATTCCCCATACCATTCAATCCCTAAAAATTAAACTTGATGTGGCTAACTCCCTAGATCTTTGTAGGGTTTATCTCCCATTCTCCATAGTGCATCTGTCTTACTAAGGCCTCCAATGTGCTAGCCCCTTCTTACTCATTTTGGTGCAATTGGCATGATGTCATTGACATGGTAGATTAGTATTATATTCTGAAGAATGTTTAAGTGGTCCACACCTCTTCAGACTATATTATGACAGAGGACATAAGAGTTAGTAGAGTAGTGAGGAAAAACTGTATATGCATACTGTTATCCATTCTGTATGAATATGAACTTTCCATTATGATACAGATACGGAAAAACACATTTTCTAAATCAGTAGCTGAAAACTAGGTACTTAAGGCCATGCTTTCTGCTGTAGCAAGGATATCATATCTGGCATGGCATTGCAATTGTCTTAGCACTTGGCTGAGTTTTCAATAGTCTAGCGTCATCTAGGCTCTGTCCACATTTTGCAGGGGATCAAAGTGGTGAATTACACAGAGATATAATGGAGACTACAACTCTACATTCTCTAGGTCTTCAAAAGCAGCAATAATTTCTGCCATCCTCCACTCCACAGGTGCCATATGTTTTCACTTACTATCTTGGCCAGAGAAGGTAAGGGCAGTTTCAGAAGCTTCCACTTGGCCTTCTCATCTACAAATAGCTCTGAATCTACAGGCTAAGGAACTGCTATAGGGCTTGTACAAATTAACCAACTATGTCTATTCCAATTATACATACAGAGATCAAAAAAAAATAACCACTGAGTGGGTCTGTGAACCCAGTGGGCCGACTGTGAAACCTACCTAAGCCAGGATCACTTTTAATACTTAGCATCCATGTGCTCCCATTCTAATAAGGGGGCAAATTAAGACACTTTAGGTCTCTGGGTGTCAATATCAACTCAGAACCAGTGTCCATCTGTTCTCAAAATGTTTGGGTATTTCTCTTTCCTTGGCACATGGTTACCTCAGTAAATGGAAGGACTAAAGAAATCATTACTACACATGTGTTGTAGGGTCCTTCTTCCTGGGTACTCAGCCTTTCCTACAAACCATGTGTTGTGGATGAAAACCTGACTTGAGACCAGAAGCTGGATAAGACTTTTTATTGAGGCAACCTCCCTCAAACCTGTGACCACCTTTCATTTCTTTTGATTGTATAGAATCTATATTGTTGGCTGCCTATTTCCCCCCTGGGCATCATGTTGTATTGACTGTCCATGTCCTATTAACTATCTCTTAACCATCTACCCAGTAGGAGTACTATGTTCTGTTAACCATCTCCATAGCTCTCTGCAGGTCAAGCCTCCCCATTTGCCACTCTGGCCCTGCAGTGCATTATGTTATTAACATCCACGTGACTTCTGACAGTTAAGTGCAGTCATCCTGCCTCTATTGTTTCAGAGGCATCATCATTTCTACCACTGATCCTCATTCCATAAGATCCTCTCCTACTCTGAGCCCTGGCATGCAGAAGAGATCCACTACTGAACTTCTTAGTGATGCTGATGTCCCTCTCACCAGAATATTCCTTAGAGCCTTGATAAATGGTGTGTCCTTTGGGTCCTCCTGCAGAATATAATCTTCTGAAAGGTCTTCTGACCTTACATAACATGTTTATTCTATAATTCTCACCTCTCTGAGAATTATATTATATTTATATATTTAAGACTTTATATTTAAGACTTAAATCCCTTTTTCCACCATCTTCAATGGCAACTCTGGCATTTACACCTCACTTATTGTAGTCCATGGCTTTTTCCATACGTTGAGGAGCTATTGTAGCAATGAGTTCATGCCATTTCCTGTGGTTTTTGCCACGGTGTTAAACCCTGCATTCTGGGAGAGCACTTTCAAATTGATTCATTCTCTCATATTCAATTTTATATTCCAGCCCTCCTGATCAAGCTCCTCAGAATTGGTGCCATACTTACTCCCTCATCACCTTCTAGTACATGCTGGCTAGGTTACGTCCTGAAACACTTTGTTGGTGTATTCTCTTTCTTTCCTTGTTACACCCAGCACAACACCAGCTAGATTATGCTGTGGCTTAACCCTAGTTATAGGTCCAGTGGCCAGGATAGGAGGTGGAGGCAGATTCTGAGGGAAACCTAGGTTATCTTACAGGGGAAAGAATTCCATATATTGGAGCAAGGTGAAGTGCCAGCCCTTAATAGAAGGAGTAGGACACTTCTCGATGGGGCTCAGGGTAATCGGGGGATACAAGATTTTTAGGGACATCAATCCAGATGTCCCTATCCCAAGTATCAGAGTCCCATTCCTTCTTAATCAAGGCACTGAATTCAGCATAGAAGACATCTTGGTTAGAATTGTAACTTTCTTTGAATCTTGCTTTTAACAAATCCTGAGTCTACTCCTCAGATTTCTCTACCCCCTACCTGGAAAAGATGAGAGCCTCTTTATATGTTGTAAATAAAGCTCTCTGGCTTTCAAACATAGCTATAAATTGTTGATTAATTTAATTCAGCTTTTGTTATTCTTTTCTAGAGCTCAATCAGCTTATCAACAGCCACCCAATTTTCTGGCCAGCCTTATGTTTAATATTTCCCATATTTCTCAAAGGTCTGATACATGGCACCAGTTAATGTGTCCACTATGCCACCCCAGTTCATCACCATTGAAAGTTTTAACAATTCCTCTGCCACCTTGTTCCAGAGGCCTATCTACTCCACCTACCACCAATGATGGAGTCTTCATTGACATCAGAGTAGCAGGTAATTCATGTCCAAAATTTCATCACAGTGTTTGCCTTCTTGAACCACTTCTTATACCAACTGTTGCAGGTTGGCTTCCCAGGAAGCAGACCCAGAGACAGAGTTCAGCATGAAGGGTTTTTACTAGGGAATTCTCTTGGGATCAACACCTGTGGAAGGGAAAAGAAGGAAGCAGGATTGGACAGAGGGAGGAGTTAATCTGTCCCAATTTGGGGCAGGAAGGCCATATTCATTAGTAATTGGATGTGAAGTATCCGCAGGTAAGGGATGTAACCTTGGGGAGGCTTTCTTCAGCTTAGGAAATTCTTGAAGAGGGCTGACAGCTGAGGACTGTCTATTTGCTGCACTCCTAGCAATTAAAATAATAAGTTCTTTATTCCTGAAGAGGGATCAGGGCAGCAGATGGTAGAATCCACCACGAGCATGATACCATTTTTTTACAGTAAAGTCGGTTGGTGATTATCGAATGCTAATATTGAGAACAGTTTTATTTTTAAAACAGCTAATAAGATTTAAATTTTATAACACTTATTGCTTTATAAATAATATTTATTTAAAATTTTAAGTTATTCTTTCCAAGTATGTAGACGTAAATACGTGAGCCTACATTTATAATTTTGCTCCAGGTCCCTCAAATACTATTGACCAGGCCTGCCTAGCCTGAATCCATCCTCTTCCTTGTTGGCAAATTATGCATAAAATTCCATTTATTATAAAAGTATCATAAATAGAGATGAGTAAAAAACAAATGAAATCACCCATCAATCTAACACTCACAGAAAATTATTAACATTCTCAGAGTATGAGGCAAGATAATTTAGATATATACTTTTTCTTCATTAAAGGTATGGCATGTGCTTTTATAGCCTATGTTTCCGACCTAAGATTATATGTTGAATTTCTAATATAAATACAGGCAGATGTCCATCAACATTTTCAATAGCTGTATAATATTTAAATGTGTAGATATACATTAATTTGTTTAGCTGACTGTTTATCTTGAGATACTTGGGTCATTTACAACTTTTCACCCTTCAAAACAGTTTGAAGATGCACAGCTTTCTACAAGCCAATTATGTGATTATTTCCTAAAGATACATTTCTATAAGTGGAATTAACAGGTCAAAGGATGTGCATATATTCCAACGGACCTTGTGACAGTGTATACTCTCACCAGCTGATTGAGAGCACTCCTTCCCCCACACCCTCACCCTCACTATGGGGTGGGAGAGAGGTAGATCTTCTATGTGTATCCCAACAGCACTCTCTATGGTTCCATAAAGGCCCCACCTTAACCAACCTTATAAAGGAAATCTGATACAAGCACTAAAATTTATTCTTTCTTCTAGTATACTTTCTTATTTCAAAGTAGTAACTGTTCACTTACATGGATACCAGAATTGGCCAAGAGGACATTTTTCTGTCAAATGCCCCCAGGACCCTAAAATAAAATTGGTCCTCTCTGTGTGTCTCTAGAATACATCTCAGCACTTATTGGTTCATAGGGCCTCTCACTTCCATCCTCTCCTTACCTTTCCCATGGCCACCAGTAAAATTTCATGCCTTTATTATCTCACGCCTGGACTAACTTATGGTAGCTTCCTGTTTTACCAGTCTCCACATGCTGCACATAAATCTACCATGTTGTTTTCCTTTCATCTTGTCAATCCTCTGGTCACAAAAGACCTTGATGTCTCACAGGGGTGGATGGGGTAATATTCAGACACCCCAGCTTAGCAGTTATGGGTGCTCCACGAACAGGACTCACCTCTACTGCCTGACTTTCTCTCTCTCATCACTACTCTCCCTACACTTTGCACTCCAGGCAGGCCAGCACTTCTCTCTGGAAAGGATTCCCATCTCCATGCCTTTCTTCCCATCACTCCTCCCATCTTGAGTGCCCTTCTGACCCTTTCATATCATTGAAGCCCAGCTTACCTAAGGGTCCCCCTCCTTTGTAAAACTTCCCTGAGTACTGTTGCCTGCAGCAGTTTCTACCACCTCTAAACACTGATAGGAGGCATCTGGCCATGATTGGAAGCTCCCAGTTTTATTATTATCTTTTTGTTTCCATATATCTTGCCTTTCCAAACAGATCATAAACTCAAGGACAAGGACAATGTCTTTTTTCTGCTGCTTAAAACACACAACTTTATTGATGACATAAAAATAAAATCTTAAATGTATAAACATAAGTCCACACAAAGGACCAAAGGTTATCTTACTCATGAAGAATCCGTTCAGTTTCTGCTCATGAAACATACTAAAAATATCTCAATCCAGACAAGATAAAAATCAACATATGTATTTTCAGTACAAGTTTGAGTTCATTTGGTGTTCATAAAATGGTCCAGCTATAGACCATCATAAATAACATCAGTTTCGAAGTTATAATGCAATTTACAATGTGCATTACTTCCAGAGTGCAAAACCAAAATATTACTCAAATTTGTTTGGGAACATACAGCCAATCAGAGTTTACTTATTAATAGCTCAACTCTCTCTTTTACCTCAGGGTCATTGCATTCTGCTGCTAAGGCTCGAAGTTTCTTGGCACATGCTTTAGGTCGTTGGAATAGGAAATAAAGGGAATTTTCACTGAACTTGTCCTGGGTAAATGCTTTTGCTCTTCTTTTAAAATGGTAATTTATATTTTCAAATAGTGAAAGAGCATTAAGAATGTTCTCCTTTGTCTCTTTCTTGCTAAAAATGTTAATCAGTGATGTCGGTGCATTGGCAATGAGCAAGTCTTTTGTCATAGACGGATTTTTAGAGAAATTCAAAAGCATTCCCAAAACATGGTCTTTAGTTTCTCCACTTCCCACAGTTAACAAACGAAGAAATTCTGAAATATAATTTGTAACCATGTGCTGATATTCACTGGTAATAGTTAAATGCCTTATCAATCTTAGTCCAGCCAATTGCACATTTGAATTCAAGGGATAGGTGACAGTGTCTTCACATACTTGGTTTAAGTAAGTTTTAACCTTCCTATGGTTTTCAGCAGCCACTGAGATATTATTCAGTGCATTTAAAGCCTTCTGCCTAACACTGGGGTAGGGATTATTGAGCAAGCTTTCAATAACTGAGATTCCACCTACATTACGGACAACTTCATGGGAATAAGGATAATCAGCACTGTTATATAAAGCATTATTGGCTATTTCATGAACAGAAGGATCTTCAGTCATCTCAATCATGCAAATGAGTTTTTCAAGGTCTTGTGGATCCATATTAGCTTCACGTTTACAGTGGCAAGACCCGGACCGAGTTTTTTCCCCAGTCTTGGTTTGCTTTTTGGACTCATCTTCAACTGGGAAGCTGGCCTCACTGTGGTGTGGAAACTTAGTTTCCGACCAGATCATGGCTCCATCCCATAATCCCATTCCTGCCCCGGGGACCATGGACGGATATGTGCCTCTTGACTCAGGTGACTTTTTGCCTTTACCCTTAGGTGCAGATTTGTCCTCACTTGTGTTTTCATTACCATCACAGAACCAAGACTCTATATCAACTCCACCCGAAGCCTCAAACTTATCCTTGATCCTGGTGTTATCCCCAGCTCCAGACTCAAAATTGACATCTTTCCCATTCTTAGATCTGAACTTATTACTGTTCTCACTCTCAGCCCAAAACAAAGACCTTAAACTGATCTCCTCAATATCGGGGCTGGACTCTCTACTTAGATCATCCTCATCCACATCCCAAGCCAAGGTCCAGGACTCTACATCAACCTCTTCCCTAGCCCCAAGCCTAGACTCTATAGCGGTTATCTCTCCATCCCAGGACCAAGCCCCAGCCCCAGCCTCAGCCCCAAGCCTAGACTCTATAGTGGTTGCATCT
>NW_022437038.1:7269016-7364577 GCF_009761245.1 Sapajus apella | reverse complement strand
CCCAGCCCCAGTCCCAGACCCAGCCTCAGACCCAGCCCCAGCCCCAGCCCCAGCCTCAGCCCCAAGCCTAGACTCTATAGTGGTTGCATCTCCATCCCAGGAACAAGCCCCAGCCCCAGCCTCAGACCCAGCCCCAGCCCCAGCCTCAGCCCCACCCTCAGCCCCAGCCTGAGCCCTAGCCCCAGCCTCAGACTCAGCCCCAGCCTCAGACTCAGCCACAGCCCCAGCCCCAGCCCCAGCCCCAGCCTCAGCCCCAGCTTCAGCCCCAGCCCCAGCCCCAGCCCCAGCTTCAGCCCCCACACTGGAGCCCATATAAGCCACCTCCTCAGATCTAATCCAGGAGCCACTACTGGCCTTGTTCTCAGCCTCAATCCTAGAACAAATGATGGCCTCTTCCCCATCCCCTGATCTGGATTCAGTAGTGGCCTCATCCTTATCATCAGGCCTGGACAAAATAACCTTTTCCTCTGTCCAGCACCAAGACCCTATAACAGCCTCAGCCCCAGGCCCAAACCAGAATCCTTCATTGGCCTCTACCTCAACACTGACCTGGAACCTTCCACTGGCCTGGTCCTCAGATCTAGCCCAGGATCCTCCAGTGGCCTGGTCCTTGGATCCCATCTTAGACCCTTCAGTGGCCTCATTCCCAAGCCTAGATCCAGCCCAGGATTCTCCACTGGCTTGGTTCCCAGCACCAGCCCAGGAGCCTCCTCTACAAGCCTGGTCCTCAAATTCAGGCTTGGAACAATCACTAGCCTGGTCTCCAGGCCCAATCCAGGACCTTCCACTGGACTGATTCCCAGTGCTAGCCCAGGATCCACCACTGGACTGGTCTGCAGGCCCTGGCCTAGATCCTCCAAAGACCTGGCCACCAGCCATACCCCAGGAACCTCTTCCACTGGACTGATCCTCAGACCCTGGCCTGGAGCCTCCACCAGCCTGGTCCCCAACACCAGGCCAGAACACTCCTCCAATGGCCTGATCTTCAAATCCAGGTTTGGAACAACCACCAGCCTGATCCACAGCCCTAACACCAGTCCAGGAGCTTCCACTGACCTGACTCCCAGCGCTATCCCAGGACACAGCACCGGACTGGTTTGTGGGTCCTGGCCTTGACCCTCCAACGTCCTGGCCACTAGCCACACCCCAAGACCCTCCATTCATCTGACTCCCAGGGCAAACACAGAACCACCCACTGGCCTGATCACCAGTGCCAGCCCAGGAATCTCCACTAGACTGGTCCCTGGGCCCCAGCCTAGAATCTCCAACAGCCTGGTCCCCAGCATCAGCCCAGGACCCTCCGCCACTGGCCTGATCCTCAAATATAGGCTTTGGCCCACCACTAGCTGGATGCCCAGCCCCAGTCCAGGACCCTCCATTGGCCTGGTCCACAACCCCAACCAAGAATCCTCCACTGATTTGATCCCCAGAGTTAGCCCATGACCTTCCACTGGACTGGTCTTCAGGCCCCAACTTGGACCCTCCACCAGCCTGGCCACTAGCCCCAGCCCAAGACCCTTCTTCAGTGGTCTGGTTTTCAAATCTAGGCTTGGACCCACCACCAGACTGATCAAGTGTCCCAGCCCAGGACCCACCACTGGTCTGATCTACATGGCCCAGCCTAGACCCTCCACTGGCTTGGTCTACAGTGTCAGCCCAAGACCTTCCACTGGACTGTTCCTCAGGCTCCAACCTTGACCCTCCACTAGCCTGGCCACCAGCCCCAGCCCAGGACCCTTCTCCACTGGCTTGATCCTCAAATCTAGGCTTGGACCCACCACCAGATTGATCGCTAATCCCAGCCCAGGACCCTCCACTGGCCTGATCCACAACCCCAGCCCAGTATGAAACACTACTCATATTCCCAGCCCCAACTACAGCCCAAGACCCTCCACTGGCTTGGTTCTCAGCCCCAGTCCAGGACCCTCCAATGGCCTGTTCCCCAACCCAGGACACCCCACTGGCCTGTCCCCCAGGCCAGGACACCCCGCTGGCCTGTCCCCCAGGCCAGGACCCATCACTGGCCTGACCCACAGCCCAAATTTCTCCAAAGGCCTGATTCCCAGCGACAACCCAAGCCCCCCCGCTGGCCTGGTTCTCAGCCACAGTCCAGGCCCCTCCACTGGCCTTATCCCCAGCCCAGGTCCCCTCACTAGTCTGACCCCCCACCCAGAGGCCTCCACTGGCCTGCTCCCCAGCTCTAACCCAGGTCCCAATACTAACCTCATTCTCAGCCCTGGCCCCAGCCCAGGACTTAACACTGGCCTCATCACAAGCCACAGCCCAAGAGCTAATAATCCCAGCCTTATCACTAGCCCCACTCCAGGACCCAGTACTGGCTTCATTCTCATCATCAGCCCAGGACACACCATTTTCCCAGTCTCCATCCATGGTCTGAAACCTAAATTTGATCCACCGCTCAGCAGCTATCCAATCCTCAACACCAATCCCATTCCAGTAGTAGTCATGGATGTCAGGCTGAGTCTTTCTGCAGGCTTGAGCGCCTGACCCGCCCTCACTCTCAGAAGTGGGCATGGCCTCGGCCTCAGCCTTTGCATAGACCTCATCTTCTGCTGTTGCTTCTGCCTCAGAACTGGGCATAGCCTTGTCCCTTGCCCTAGGCAAGGTCTCACCCTGGGAACCGGTGACAATCTGAGGCTGGGCAGAGTCCCGTGTGCCTGCCCCAGTCCCTGCTTTAGATACAGCTTTGGTATTGCCCTTGACCTTATTCCTGGCACCAAGCAGGGTCTCACGCTGGGTATTAGCCACAGCTTGGGGCTGGTCAGATCCCACTGTATCTGCCCCAGCCTCTGCCTTAGGCACAGCACTGGAATTGCCCCTAACCTTATTTTTGGCCCCAGGCATGACCTTACCATGAGAACTGGCCACAACCTGGACCTGGACAGAGCCCATTATGCCTGACCCAGCCTCTGCCTTAGAAATAGCATTGGAATTGCCCTTAACCTTATTCCTGGCACCAGAAAATGTCTCATGCTGGGAGTTGGCCACAACTTGAGGCTGGGCAGAGCCCGTTGTATCTTCTCTGGCCCCTGCTTTAGACACAACATTGGGATTGCCCTTGACCTTATTCTTGGCACCAGGCAAGACTTCACCCTGGGAACCGGCCGCAGCTTGAGGCTGGGCAGAGCCTGTTGTATCAATCCCAGCCCCTGCCTTAGACACAGTATTCCAATTTCCCCTGACCTTATTCTTGGCACCAGGCAAGGTCTCACCCTGGGAATTAGCCACAGCCTGGGACTGGACAGAGCCTGTTGCACCCATCCCAGCCTCTGCCTTAGACAGAGCATGAAGATTGGCCTTGACCTTATTTTTGGCACTAGGCAAGACCTCACCCTGGGAACTAGCCACAGCCTGTGGCTGGGCAGAGTCCGTTATATATGGCCCAGCCCCTGAATTAGGCATGGTAGTGGGATTGCCTCTGACCTTATTCTTGGCACCAGGCAAGACCTCACTCTGGGAATTGGCCACAATCTGAGGCTGGGCAGAGCCCATTGTATCTGTCCCAGCCCCTGCCTTAGACACAGCATTGGAATTGCTCTTGGCCTTATTCTTGGAATCAAGCAAGGCCTCACCCTTAGAACTGGCCACAATCTGAAGCTGAGCAGTGCCCATTGCACCTGCCCCAACCTCTGCCTTAAGCACAGCATTGGGATTATCCTTTACTTTATTCTTGGTACCAAGCAAGGCCTCATCCTGGAAACTGACCACTGCCTGAGGCTGGGCAGAGTCTGTTGTACCTTCCGCAGCCCCCACCTTAAGCACAGCATGGGGATTGCCCTTGGCTTTATTCTTGGAGGCCTCACCCTGGGGATTGGCCACAACCAGGGGCTGACCACAGGCCCTCTGGTCCGCCTTAGTTCCAGCTTTAGAAATGGCATTAAGATTGCCCCTACCATCAACCCTGGAATCAGGCAAGGCCTCAGCTGGGGTCTTGGCCCCAGCCTGAGGTTGTGCACAGTTTTTCATGTCCATCCCGGCCCCTGTCTTGCACTTGGCTTTGGCTTTGGCCCTAGACTTACCTCTAGTATTAGGTAAGGCTTCACCCTGGCTCTGGGCCATACCCTGGGCCTTCATATCCATCCCAGATCCTTCCTTGGGCATGCTGTTGACATTGCCCTTGACCTTAATTCTGCCATCAGACAAGGTATTAGCCTGAACAATGGCCACAAGCTGAGGCTGTGTACAGGACAACATGTCTGCCCCATCCTCCATCTTAGCCATAACACTGAGATTGCCTCTGCTCTTATCTCTGGCATTAGGCAAGGCCTCAACCTGGGAATTGGCCCTCAAGTTTGTCCTGGCCCCTGCTTTAGTTATGGCATTGGGATTGCCTCTTTCCTTAACCTTGGCATCAGACATGACCTCAGCATGAGGACTGGCAACAGCTTGAGGCTGAGCAGCAGCTCTCATGTCAGCTCCAGTTATTGCCTTAGATATGACATTGGTATTTCCCCTGCCATCAGCCCTGGCACCAGACATCACCTCAGCCTGTTTCTTGGCCACAGTCTGAGGTTGCATACAAGTTCTCACATCTGCCCCTGCCCCCACCTTACACATAGCATTGGTGTTACCCTCAGCATCAACCTTTGCCCCAGGAATGGCCTCAATCTGGGTTTTGGCAACAATCTGAGGCTGAGCAGAAGCCCTCATGTCTGCTCCAGGCTCTTCCCAAGACATGGTTTTGCAGTTCCCCATGTCCTCAACCCTAGCACCAAGCATGTCATCACCCTGGATCTTGGTCACAGCCTGAGACTGTGCACAGGACTTCATGTCCACTCCAGCCACCTCCCTGGACATGCCATTGGGATTTCCCCTAGCATCAACTGTGGAACCAGGCCTGGCCTCAGACTGAGTCTTAACCACACTCACAGTCTCTTCCAGAGCTCTTGTCTTGGTTTCTTCCACAATTCCAGTGTTGTTCGTGGCCCCCATCTTGGCCACTTCCCCAGGTACTGCCAAGGTCTCACTCTGTGTAACCATTACTCTGTTAATCTCTGCCTCTTTTTCAGCCAATATATGAGTTTCAGCTTTGGTCTGAGTCATTGCTTCTCTCTTGGCCTCTGTCTTGGAAACCAATGCCCAAGCTTTAGCTTTGGTCTGTGTCACTGCTTCTTTCTTAACTATTTTGCCAGCCTCAGCATCAGTTTGGGTCACTGCTTCTTTCATGGCCACTTCCCTGGCTTTGGCCTTGGCCTCAGTCAGAGTCACTGCCTCTGTCATGACCAGTGTTCCAGCCACCACTTTGGACTCAGATTGAATCTCTGCTTCTGCCCCAATCATTGCCTTGGCCTGAGAGCTGGCTTTGTGTCTGGCTATAGCAGTGGCCTTGGTCTCTACTTCAGCCCCAGGCCCACCTCCTGCTCCAGTTTCTGCTTCAATCTCAGCCTGGGATTTAGTCTCAATCTCTGCTTCACCTATGGCCAAGGTCTGGTTCTGTACCTCAACCACAGTTTCCATCTTAACCGTGGATTCATTTCTGGCAAGTGTTCTCACACTCTGGGATCTTCCTTTGGTTAATTTGTAAATATAGTAGCAGGTGCCAGCCCAGATCACCAGTCCTGCAGTCACCCAGCCCACTTCCTGAATGCGGCCCATGTAATCACCCTTGCTGAAGGCACAAACAAGGTATGGTAGAGTGTACTCGGGCTGGAGTAAAGAGAGTGGTAGTTGTGGATGTAGGCCTGTGTGGGTGCTGGTCTTCAGCCACTCAAAGGCCACTACAGCTGCCACTGGAGGTGGACCTAGAAGTGGAGGAAGGAAATGGACTAAAATTTCTCTTCTGATTTTGTTGCATTATACAGATAGATACACAGAGGAACAGAAAAAGGTAGAATCACGTGCTTGGTGGAAGAGAGGATGATTAGCAGACTCTCCATTCCTCTTATTTCATCTTCTCTCCACCTTCCCCAATGCCCAATTATTTTCTTCCAAGGTACATCTATACACATTTCCATACATCAAATGAACAGTGGGAAGGATGGAAGGAGGTCTGACAATAAATGGGAGCAACTGAGAAGCCCCAGACTTTGATTTCTACTGGACCTACTCCAGTCACCAGTCTACAGGGTCCCACCCTAATACTAACCTGTAATGATCCGAGGTAGTTCCTTCCTCTCCTCTTGCTTCTCTTGGCAATACACCCTGAAGTAGATATATAAATTCATTAGATCTTTGGCTCTAGAGACAGACAGACAGATGGGGGGGACAGACGGGAGTAGAGAGTTTGTTATTGATAGGACAGGCATATTATTAGCAAACTACCTTTCTACACTTCTCAGTCCACCCCAATCCCCAAGATGCTGTCACACTCTTTACACTGTACCAGAGTTAAGGTGAGGATATGGAGTAAGTGACAGGGATGGTGAAAAAGATGGCTGGAAAAGAAGAGGCTGAGGATCCTCCTAACTGGTCACTGGTCCTTACTGGATGCAAACTGGTCTCCATCAACCCACCCTAGAGGTCTACCCAGGCAGTCCCCAAATTCTTACCAGTCTATACTGATCAGGAGCAATCTCCTCCTTGTTTCTTTGCTTCCAGTGATCTCAAGTCCTGCAGTAGACATGCAGGCAGATCTATGGACAAGTAAACAAAGAGTAGGTAATGGAAACTGAGTCCCTGGTAGAACAGACAAGTACCCTGATTTATGACCCCAATGTCTGCCTCACCAGAGCCCAGGTTCAATATACTAATGTGTATCATCTCATGGTCCCCACCTCAAGTCTTCTCCCAGTCATACTCTAGCCCACCCTTACCCCAGTATTCCTATCATTTCCTGCACTGAAATTCACAGGAGGCGTGGCAGCACTGCAGCAATCCAGCACTCCACTGAGACCCTCTTAAATCTCAGTCACCTTGTATTCCCACCTTCTCTCGTCATCCCAAGACTGCCCCTGCTTCACACCAACCTCCATGTTTCTAGATTGGTCTCCTCCTTTTTCCCTTGCTTCCAGTGGTAGACAGCCTTACTGCAGGCCTATGGGAAGACCTTGGAACAGATGGAGAAAAAGAAGACAGTGGATGTTAAGTACTTGTGACACTTTACCATCTAAAACATGGGTCCCTGTACCTGCCTATCTGGATTTAGAGATCCATTTCCTGGCAGAAAAAGGCCTGGGGCTTCCCCAGCACTGAAATGAAAAGGATGGAAAAGGGAGGCAGGAAAAGTAAAAGGCAACAGGGGCTATTTTATTTTTTATTTATTTATTTTGAGACAGGGTCCCACTTTGTCACCCAGGCTGGTGTGCAGTGGCACGATCATGGCTTGCCTCAGTCTCGACCTCCCAGGCTCAAAAGATCCTCCCACCTCAGCCTCCCAAGTAGCAGGGACTACAGACTGTGTCACCATGCCCAGCTAATTTTTTAATTGTATGTAGAGACAAGGTCTCACTATGTTGCCCAGGCTGGTCTTGAACACCTGAGGTCAAGCAATCCTCCTGCCTGGGCCTCTCAATGTGCTGGGATTACAGGCAAGAGACATCAGGCCCAGCAAGGCAAATTATTTTAAAACCACCTGTAGGTTTCTAGGGATTTCCCCAAAAGCCCACCATTTCCTTCACCAAGATGGTCAGGTAAGTAGAGGGATCTGGAAAACTGGAAGATGGCAGGAGAGATGGGAGGCCCTAGATCCCATACCTAGAATCACAACCTATTACTGTCCACATCCCTTTCAACCTATCTCTAGGAGTCTCCAGCAGAAGAGAAGAGCAAAAGGGGAAGTCTTTTGCTTCTACAAAATCACCATCCCTCCCTGCCAAAGGCTATAAATAATATTCTTTGATACAATGTATATTTTTTCCAATATTATCTGAAATGCAAATGAAAGCATCCATAGAAAAGTTTACTGTCTTTATTGGCCTTCAACACACAATTTAAAAGTCCTAAGCTTGGTAAGTAAAATGCAGTTTAGGGAAAGTCCCCAAGCTAGCCCCACCCCACATCCCAATCAGACAGCCGCGCCTAAGTTCCTGTCATAGAATTCGTATAGAGCTCCAACAGTTTAAACAGTGCCTGTACTCACACTAACCTCCTTGACCAGTGCAATTTCCTCCTCTCCTTCTTCCTTTCTCCTCGCCGCAAATAGTGCTACTGTTCGACAGGAGAGAGTAAAGCCACTTAGTGTTGTTCTAGCACCCAGGACATAGATCCCAAAACCAGCATCTCTAGGTTCAGGAACCTGGTTATCAAACGTCCCTCCCCACAGTCTGAAACACCACCCCTACCAACCCCGCCGTCCAGTCTCTAAGGCCCACCATTTTCTCTGCAAACGCCACCGTGGCGCATCCCTTCCACTAAATTGAACAGGAACCGAGCGGACATGTGTGGCCAGTGATTACAGCGAATGGGCATCTCAATCTCTGTATTTCCCTCTGGCGGAGACAATCTCCCCACAAATCAAAGCCCACGGTTTGCCTGCACAGAGGTAGGCGGGGGCAGGGGCGCTCGCGAGAATCAGAGGCAAAGGTTCCTCGAACTTGAGGCAGCATAGACCACCGCCCCCGCAAGCCCCGTAACCTCTGCCGGGGTCGGTGAGCCGCTGCCGGCCTGGCCAGGGCTCCGGGGCCCCGAGGCCCTTACCTGCTCTGCTTTCCCCGGGCCCGATGCCAGCCCGCCGAGCGCAGGGCAGCGGGGAGCTGGTAGCCAGAAGCGAGTGACGACTGCACCGAAGGCTGCGTCTTTCTGCAGCTCCGGGTCACGTGAGTGCCGCGCGTCACCACTGAGCTCGCCCTCCTCCCCACCGCCACCCACCATCCCTCAAGGGCCGGGGGCCAGTCACTAGGAACCCTCCTCCCACACTCCGCACGCACAGACATCCCCTTTCTCCGGTCTGTGCGCCGTGCCCCAGTGAGCACGCCCTTGTCACTCATCTCAGTCCTCTCCAATCTGAGGGCCCACAAGTGGCATCAGCGCCTTGCGGTTGGACTTTACACATCTTCACTTACCCACTTACTGGGGAGGCTCTGCATCCCCCTACCCACTCCTAGACCTTGGCTGTGGCCTTTTCTGCTTTTTCTTTGAGGAATCCTTTCTTTCTCTCTTAGGCTATAAGACCAGCACTCCCCACGCTCCCCCTAAACGACCTGCCCTCTCTAATCATAATGCCTGCACCAAATGGGCCGTGGAAGGGGGTATCAAGAAGGAAAGCAGAAAGTGCAAATAGAGCTTTAACTTTCTTTTTTGTGTTCCTTTTTTTTCTTTTAATATGACATTCTTTTCTAATTTTGTCATCGGAAAAATACAGTATAGCCATTTTCACTTGACACAAAAAAAATTCAAGGTATAAAAATAACAAAAAAAAATCTCATTCATTGGTTTACATTATTTTGTGCCACATTTTAAAAATGTTTTCTAGTCACTGTAAACTATTTCACTGCTTTCAAAACAGACTAGTAATTCTTGACATTTTAAATACAAAACTGTCCTAAACAAAACCAGTACGGTTTCAATATGATCTATAAATTAACCTTTGGAAAGACATTTCGTATTCTAATCTTGACAATTTTACACAAGTGATTTGTAATTTTTGAGGTTCTAACTGAACTTAGCATCTTTTTTCAGGTGTCTGAGACCTTCTTCAGAGAAGACTCCTAGAGGATTTATTTAAGACCCAACTCCTGATGAACCTAGTGCTTTACTAGTGACTTCCCAAATTAACCTGTTTTCCATTTGAGGGGCTTTATTTGGATTTTACATAAGTATGTAATCAGATCAGCCTCACCACACCCATGGAAAGACCAACTACTGGTGCATGGATGGAAAGAAGGCTTAACAGGTGGAATTTTCATTCCCTCATGACACTGTTGAGATCTCGCTGCAGAAGTTAGTCCCCATGCATCCACCTGTCCCCAATGAGGAGTCATACTCTAAATATAGACCCTCCAGGCAGCCTCTTTCTTAGAACATTGAAATATGACACCTCAGAGGGAAGGGCTCCACTATGAGGGGCCCCTATGTGGAGAAGGCCCTTTCAGCAGGCAAGCAAGGAAGTCCTAGTGCCTTGCAACCTTACTAATGGCTTTTCAGAACTCAATTGCCTGTGACAAACTTACTTTCTCCACCAAAGGAAAATATCGACAAATTAATTGCATAAAAATTTTAAACTTTGGTAAAGTAAAAAAAAAAAAAAAAAAAAAAAAAAAAAAAAAAAAAAACCATAAATATTGACTGTCAAAAGTAGCCTTTGTAATAATCTATATAATCTAAATTTGTAATAATCTAAAAGCTCTTACAGATCATTTGTAAAATGGTTATCATTAATAAAATGTTTATCATTAGTAAAATGATAAACAACCCATAGAAAAATGTGCCAAAAGACATGAACAGATTTGTTCACAGGAAAGAAATACAAATTACTAATAAACATATGAAACGTATGAAAAGATGCTCAACCTCAAAGAAACACAAATCAAAACAATTATGCCTTATCATGTTTGAAGTATGATTTTCTCAAAGTTTAGAAACTTGATCATATTTTTGACTTGCTTGTCAGGAAATGGGCACTCCTCAGATATTGATGCAGCCTTTTTATATAGGGCAATTTGGCAAACTCTATTTTTTTTTTTATTTTTGAGATGGAGTCTCACTCTGTCACCCCAGGGGCAGTGCAATGGCGCAGTCTTGACTCACTGCAACCTCCGCCTCCCAGGTTCAAGCGATTCTCCTGCCTCAGCCTCCTGAGTAGCTGAGATTACATGTGTGTGCCACCACGCCCGGCTAATTTTTGTATTTTTAGTAGAGACGGGGTTTCAACATGTTGGTCAGGCTGGTCTTGAACTCCTGACCTCGTGATCCACCCACCTCAGCCTCCCAAAGTGCTGATATTACAGGCATGAGCCACTGCGCCCGGCCTGGCAAACTCTATTAAATGATAACTATAATATTTCACAAATTATTTGACCCAATGATTCTATTCCTTGGAATTTAGCCAACCTGTATACCTACACAGTTTCACAAACATATATACTTTTTAGGGTTTTTTTTTTTTTTTGGTTGTAAGGTTTAAAAAAACTGATGCTGTACAGTGCAATGGCTCACGTCTGTAATCCCAGCACTTTGGGAGGCCGAGGCAAGTGGATCATGAGGTCAGGAGTTCAAGACCAGCTTGGCCAAGATGGTGAAACTTCGTCTCTACTAAAAGTACAAAAATTAGCCAGGCACTGTGGCATGCACCTGTAATCCAAGCTACTCGGGAGGCTGAGGTAGGAGAATCGATTGAACCCATGGGGCAGAGGTTGCAGTGAGCCTACATGGCACCACTGCACTCCAGCCTGGGTGACAGAGTGAGACCGTCTCAAAAAAAAAATCTGACACAACATAAAACGGCTTTGATAGGGAAGAGATTAAATAAATCATGTTGTATTTATACAATGTGGCTTAAAGAGTTAGGTCTATATATCCCCAGTGGAAAGATAATTGGGGTATTTTATTATTTGCTGTTTGTTTTACATACAAATTCCACAAGAGTACAATTCTAGTATAAAATTCAAACCCAAGGCCAAGTGCGGTGGCTCACACGCATAATCCCACCACTTTGGAAAGCTGAGGCAGGAGGATTACTTGAGGCCAGAAGTTTGAGACCAGCCTACATAGGTTTCCCAACATAGGGAAACCGTGTCTATTAAAAAAATATATAGCTGGGCTTGGTGGTGCATGCCTGTGGCCCTAGCTACTCAGGGGCTACTTAGCAAGGAAATTGCTTGAGCTCAGGAATTCGATCTTATGGTGAACTATGATTGCACCACTGCTCTCTAGACCAGCAATAGAGTGAAACCCTGTCTCTAAAAAAAAAAAAAAAAAAAAGAAAATTCAAACCTAGAGAAAGCACTAGTACCGCTTTAACACCGCTATCCTCACCCAAATCACAGTTACCTCTCCATTTTAAGTTTGGTGTGTTAACCTTTTGTATACATGATATACACATACATGTCTTATTAAAATATATAAATGAGATCTTTTGTATATATATATATGGGGTCTTGCTCTTTCACCCAGGCCAGAGTGCAGTAGTGCGAACTCAACTCACTGCAACCTCCACCTCTCAGATTCAACCGATTTTCGTGCCTCAGCCTCACTAGTAGCTGGGATTACAGGTGTGCACCACCATGCCCAGCTAATGTTTGTATTTTTAGTAGAGACAGGGTTTCACCATGGTGGCCAGGCTGGTCTCAAACTCCTGGCCTCAAGTGATCCGACCACCTGGGCATCTCAAAGTGCTGGGATTATAGGCATGAGCCATCACACCTGGCCAGGATCATAATTAACATACTGTTTTGCAACTTGCTTTTTTTTTCACTTGAAATTATGTCTCAAAGAGCTCTGCATACCAGTACATTTAAAGCTGTTTCATTCTTTTTAACTGCTGCATATTATTAGTTCTGGATCTGCTTTATTAATAAAGCAAGATTATAATTACTCTGGTACATACAGCTTTGCCAACAGGTAGAATAATTTCTTTAGTATATTCTACTCTAAATATAATTGTTTGGTTAAATGTATGAGATTTTATACTGCCAAAAGAAGGATATGAGATTTTATTTAGTTAATGGATGTACCACGAAACTGCCCTCCAGAAAGGCTGGGCCAATTTATACCCCCATCAAACATAAGACAGGATCTATTTCCCCACATCCTCATGCACACTGTGTACAAGTGCTTCTCAACCTATAATGGGGTCATGTCCCAATAAATTCATAGAAAATTCCATAAATCTAAAATGCACTTAATACATCCAATCTACCAATCATCATAGCCTAGCCCACCTTAAAAATGCTTGAAACACTCACATTAGCTGACAGTTGGGCAAAATCATCTAATGCAAAGCCTATTGTATAACAAAGTGTTGAACAGCTTATGTAATTTATTGAATACTATACTGAAAGTAAAAACGGAATGGTTTTATAGGTACTTGAAGCACAGATTTTACTGAATATGTATTGCTTTTGCATCACCAAATAAAGTCAAAAAATCATAGGTTGAATCATCATAAATTGGAGACCATCTGTATTAGTAATTATTGCCAATATAAGAGGCAACAAAAGATTGTCCTTTTTTTGTTTGTTTTTAGACAGGTTCTCACTCTGTTGCCCAGGCTGTATTGCAGGGGTGCAATCACAGCTCACTGCAGCCTCAACCTGCCTGAGCTCAGGTGATCCTCCCACCTCAGCTTCCCCAGTAGCTGGAGCTACAGGCGCATGCCACTACACCCAGCTAATTTTTGTACTTTTGGTAGAGATAGGTTTTTGCCATGTTGCCCAGGCTGGTCTCAAACTCCTGAGCTCAAGCAATCCACCCGCCTTGGCCTCCCAAAATGCTGGGATCACATAGGTGTGAGCCACTGCACCTGGCCCAGATTGTCCTTTTAATTCACATCTTCCTAAATATCTGTTATCTTGGGCATAATTTCACGTTTAAGATCCTTTTGCATTTCTTCTCTGAGCATTAGTTAATATCCTTTGGGTATTTTCCTGTTTAGCTGTATTTTTCTCACTGGTTTGTAGTTCCTTATACATTTCTGTATATTATTTTTCTATTACATAGTTTGTACATATATTTTCTCAATATATCATTAACATCTTAATTTTGTGATATTTTTTATATTCAGAATTTCTACTTTTTTAGACAGGATTTTGCTGTGTCTCCCAGGCTGGGCATGCAGTGGCGTGATCATAGCTCACTGCAGCCTTGAACTCCTGGGCTTAAGCGATCTTCCTGCCTCAGTCTCCTGAGTAGCTAGGACTACAAATGTGTGCCAACATGCCCAGGTAATTTTTCTTTTTTGTAGAGACAGGGTCTCACTATATTCCCCAGGCTGGTCTCAAACTCCTGGTCTCAAGATATGCTCCCGCCCAGGCCTCACAAAGTGCTGGGATTACAGGCATGAGCCAGGGCCATAATCCCAGCACTTTGGATTCTGAAACCATGGCACCTAGCTCCAGAACTTTTACATTATGATGTGGTCAAAAACATTAACTTTTTCTTGTATGGCTTCTGGGTCATTGCATATATATATTTGCGTGTGTGTGTGTGACCTCCAAATCCTAGCACTATTCATGTAATAGACCATTATTCACCAATAAATTTAAAGAGCTAACTTAACCATATGTTAATTATCATTTATACTGAGATCTGTTTCATCGGTTGACTTTTCTGTTCCACTGATAATATATGGATATATAATTATAAACTGCCTCAATATCACACTTTTACTTGGTGTAGCTTTGTAGCAAGTTTTGGTGTCTTGGAAAACAAATCCTTCATTGCTCTGCATTTTCCAACTATTTTTGGATATCCTTGGGCATTTGAAGTGAAGTTTCAAGTTTCATTTTTTAAAAATGTTATTGGACTTTTCATTAGATTTATTTACAATTTATAGATTAAGCCAGGTGAAGTGGCTCATGCCTCTAATCCCAGCACTTTAGGAGGCCAAAGCAGGTAGATCATTTAAGGCCAGGAGTTTGAGACCAGCCTGGCCAACATGGTGAAACCCCGTCTCTACTAAAAATACAAACATTAGCTGGGCATCGTGGTGCACACCTGTAATCCCAGCTACTAGGGAGGCTGAGGCATGAGAATTGCTTGAACCCTGGAGGCAGAGGTTGCAGTGAGCTCAGGTTGTGCCAGTGCACTCCAGCGTGGGCGACAGAGTAAGACTCTGTCTCAAAAAAAAAAAAAGAATTTATAGATTAACTTAAGGAATAATTTAAATGTTAGTAATAAATTATTTTCACCCAGGGTCATGTAGTATTTTTAAAATTTATTCACATCCTCTTCTGTGCTCTTCAAGAAAATTGTGTCATTTTCTTTTGTTTGTGTGTGTGTGTGTGAATTTGTATTATTAATTATAAAAGTTTGTCTGTTGATTTTCTCAAAAGATATTTATATTGTCTGTAAATGATAGTTTAATGTTTTTCCTTTTGATATTTTATGCTATTCATGTAATCTTTTCTTCTTATTATATGTAACAAGAAGTCCTGAGTAATGTTGAATAGTAAAGGTGATAACAGGCATCCTTATAGTCAGAGTCCAGCTCCTGACTATAATGGAAATGCTTTTCATGTTTCATCATTAAGTACAATATTTCTATGCATCTCCTACACAAATCCTTTACCAAGTTAAGGAAACTTCTATTCCTAGAAAGCCAGGAGTTGTTATCAGGAAAGGATATTTAAAATCAAAAAAAGTTTTATGGTACCTATTGAGATTTTCATATTTTAATATGATTTTAATATAGCAGACTACAATAAAAAATGTTTAAATATTGGACCACCTTTGAATTCTTGCAATAAACATCACATGGTAATGGCTATTTTTTAAATAAATTGCTGGATTTCAATTTGCTAATATCTGATTTTACATTTTTGTAGATGAGATCAGTTTATAGTTTTCTTTTTCTGTGTATCATCCTTTTCCAGTTTTTGATATTATAATAGAATTATACTAGCCTTATGAAATTAGTTAGGAAATTTTCTATGTTCTGGAGTCAGTCTGTATAACAAGAGAATTTTTCATTCCTTAAAGGCCTGGGAAAGAACTTTTCTTAAAAAAAAAAAATAGTCTGAGCATGGTAATTGTCTTTCTTTCCTTTTGTTGTTGTTTTGTTTTTTTTTTTTTAGCAGTAAGATTTTTCTTTTTCTTTTTGAGACGGAGTCTCACTTTGTCACCCAGGCGGGAGTACAGTGGCGCAATTTTGACTCACTGCAACCTCCGCCCCCTGTGTTCAAGTGATTATCATGCCTCAACCCCGAGTAGCTGGAACTACAGGTGCGTGCCACCACATTCAGCTAATTTTTGTATTTTTAGCAGAGATGGGGTTTTGCCATGTTGGCCAGGCTGGCCTCAAACTCTTGACCTCAAGCAATCCACCTGCCTCGGCCTCCCAAAGTGCTGGGATTACAGGCATGAGCCACCATGCTCAGCCTGCAGTAAAATTGTTGTCTCTTTTTTTTTTTTTTTGTGGTTGGCTTTGGCCAAACTTTTTATTTAGTATTCTGTAGTTGTTTAACACATACTTAAATGGTCTTATTGGGCAAGGGGAAAGGGAAGGGTCTTGCAGATTCCCAAGGAAATATCAGAAAGGCAAAATGGCCAGCATTATCCATTTGCTTTTTTAGGTTTACTAGGTGAATATTTCCTTACATAGGTATCTGATTTCAGGTTTTTCATACTGAGAACATGGAGGCTTTAGTTGGACGACACCCTGAAATCTTATGAGTAGCATACTCCAAACTTTAATAGCTAGTTTGTTTGTATAGGCAGAATGATTCATCTCTCCATTTTAGGTGACTAGATGTTTTGTGGAAGATCTTAGAATTGGTTGCCTCACTTACTGGGAAAAATCATATAGGAAATGGTCTTTAGGGACACTTTTACTTGGAAAGTTGCAACACGAGTACAACAAGTCTTAACACATTTAACATTTACTTATTGAAAAGCAATGTCATAAAGTCAAATAAAATTAAACATATTTTGCTTTTTTCCTCACAAGAACATAAAAATTATGGAGGGGAACTTAACAGGGAATTTTAAAAAGGTAACACAATTTTTCCTTTTAGTAGTCCTTGGGTAGTTATGACAGAATAGCTTCCACTTTTTGTTTGTTTCTTTGAGCTGGCATTTTGGTCCAAAGTTTTGTTTGTTTCTAGTATCTGCTTCTGCCTCCCCTTCTATCAGATCGGCTTCCTCCACTGCCACCACCTCTTGGTGCTCCGCAGCATGAACTGCTGTAGGAATCACATGGAGGAGGGTACCCCCTTTCCATAGAAGGGGGAAGCCCTCTTTCTTGTCTGCCAACCCGATCACGACCACTTGAGTAGAGATCACTTTGGCTACTTGAGTAATTGTCTTGACTTCCACCATATCCATCACGTGAGCTGCTGTAAACATGGTAGTGATTGCTTCCACCATAAGATGGCGGGGGCCCTCGTGTAGGTGGAGCACTGTGTGAGTTACCATAACTCTCATATGAATCTCTGTAGGAATCTGCACTTGATGATCTGAATAATCACGGTGACGACCATATCCATCTCTACAGCCCATCTCTATAGCCCATCTCTATATCCATCTCTATCCATCGCTATAGCCTCTTGATGGATAGTCATCACGTGAACTGGAATGACCATAATCACGGTAAGTATAATCTCGTGGTGGTGGTACATAATCTCTTGTATTATGAGAACTTGGGTAATCTGCTGGAATAGCTGCCTTTAGTAGAATACCCATCATCTCTTGGGGACAAATAAACATCTCTACGAGAGGGCGGTGGCTCTCTTCAAGGTAGACCTCCGGAACTATCTCTTCCATGTGATACAGGAGCTCTTCCTCCCATTCCACTGCTGCTGCCAACTGGTCCTGAAGGTGCAGATCTCTTAGGAGGAGGACCACCACTTCTTGGTGGTGGTCCTCTTTTTACTGGGAGTGGTCCCCTAGAAGAACTCATGTTAAAATTCATGGAATATCCACCATCATCCATGTGTCCTCCCCAGGAGGGTGGTCGCCTGGTTCCTCCACTTCCTCCTCTTCCATCTCTAAGACCTCTTGGAGGTAGAGGCGGCCCATGTCTACTACTTTCAAACGATGGTTTGGTGGCTTGTTCTACTTTGATGGCTTTTCCATCTAATGACTTTCCATTCATGATTCTGGCTGCATCGTTAGCATCTTCTGGGCTTTCAAAGGTGACAAAAGCAAATCTTCTTGATTTGTTGGTTTCAAGGTCTTTCATCAAGAGTACTTCCACTATTCGTCCATATTTGCCAAATACTGCTTCAAGAGCTTTTTCATATTAAGCCCACCAATGAAGAGCTTTCCTGGGTGATCTGCTTCAACCTTTTTTTTTTTTTTTGCCGGTGAGTCAGAGGGTTTTTTTGCCGGTGAGACAATGTGTTCAAGCTCCAATGAGCTCACCGAGAGGGGCTGCCTAGGAGCTAAGTACCAGTGGCGGCTGCCGGGTCCAAGGACCGAACCACGAAGCCACTAGCACTACTATGCAACGAGGGTGAACAGAATAGCAAACTTTATACTGCCCGGGAACGAGGCTGAAGGCAAATATTTATGTCTTTATTGGTCTATTCAAGTTTTCTACTTCTTGAGCCAGTTTTAATTACTTGTATTTTCTTTTTTTTCCCCCTTTTTTAATTATAATTTAAGTTCTGGGGTAAGGGATGTGCAGATAGTGCAGGATTGTTACATAGGTATACACATGCCTTGGTGGTTTGCTGCATCCATCCCCTCGTCACCTACATTAGGTATTTCTCCTAATGTTATCCCTCCCCAATCCCCCAATCCCCTGCTATCCCTCCCCTAGCTCCTCACCCTGCAACAGGCTGCAGTGTGTAATGTTCCCCTCCCTGTGTCCATGTATTTTTTTTTTTTTTTTTGAGGCAGATGAGAAAAGCTTTATTAGCACAAAGAAAGTCTGGGCAATGTCGTGACACCCTGTCTCCGCAAAAAAAGTCCAATTTGCCGGGTGTGGTGGCGTGCATCTGTGGCCCCAGCTACTCAGGAGACTGAGGTGGGAGGATCACTTGAGCTCAGGAGGTCAAGGCTGTAGTGAACTATGATTGCACCACTGTACTCCAGCCTGGGTGACAGAGCGAGACCTTATCTACAAACACACACACGGAAGAGGCTGCCAGAGCTGGGATGGAGTCCACCATTACCTTGGCCCCCTTACATACATACATACACACACACACACACACACACACGCACACACACATGAAAGAGGCTTCTAGAGCTGGGAGGGAGTCCTCCAATACCTTGGCCCCCTGCCCCCTGCTTGCAGGGCTCTGATCACTGCAGGAAGTTGGAGCTGTGTAGTGCGAGGTCCCACTTATGAGTGAGAACATACAGCATTTAGTTTTCCTTTCTTGTGTCAGTTTGCTGAGAATGATGGTTTCCAACTTCATCCATGTCCCTGCATGAACTCATCCTTTTTCATGGCTGCATAGTATTCCATGGTGTATATGTACCACATTTTCTTTATCCAGTCTATCATTGATGGGCATTTGGGTTGGTGCCAAGTTTTTACTATTGTAAACAGTGCCACAATGAACATATGTGTGTTTGTGTACTTATATTTTCTTAATATATGATCCATTTTGTCTGGAATTTCACTTTGAGTGTTATAAAATTCTGACTTGTATTTTATTATATTTTTCCTATTGTCTTCTATATCTGTAATTACAATTCCCAATGTTGTTTATTGTCTCTTCTTTTTTCTTTGATCAGAATTGCCAATTTTTTTCTTCAGATAACTTCAGTTTCTATAATCAATTGTATTGTGATATTTTTCTTCTTGTCTTGTTTTCTCTCTTTTTTCTTACCTTTAGTTTTCCATCCTTCTATTTCCTTAAGATTCAGTTTACTGTTCTTTTTCTATATTCTTGAGTTAAATGTCTAGTTCATTTAATTTAAATCTTCCTTATTATCAAATATATATGTAAACGTAAATGACCCTCTTAATAACTCTATCCCAGGTTGTACATCTGGTGGTTTTATTTCCATTCTCATCTACATAATTTGAAGTCATGATTTTTATTTCCTCTTTAACCCAAGAGTCATTTAGAAGAGTCTTTTTTAAATTTTTGGATTAGGTGTAGGGATTGTATTAATGTCTAATTTTATTTCATTATATTGTGTCACCTTCTCTTCAAGGTCTTCTTTAATTGTGCAATTTAAAATATCCCTGCAGCTTCTTTGGCATCATTGAGTTTGACTTTCTTTCTTTTTTAAAATTTTTTTTATTTTCAATTTTGTGGGTACATGATAGATGCATATGTTTATGGGGTACGTGAAATGTTTTGATACAGGTATGTGGTGTGAAATCATTACAGGACTTACTACTTGTTCATTTACTTATGTGTTATTTGATTCCTCTCTTTAGGATGTAAGCTCCTTGGGAACTGAGACATCGCTTCTTATTTGCTACCACATCTCCAGTACCTGAAACAAACAGGGCCTGGGACATTATTCAATAAATATTTGTTAAATAAATAAATTATGAATAATAAACGTGAACCCCTATGATTATTCTTTCTGCTTTTTAAAAAATAAATTGGTGGGATTTAACAGTTGAATAAGTAAGCATGTTCTAATACCTGAGCATTTCTTAAAATCAAGTGCATTTGAAAAGAATGTTATTTTGTGTTGTGTACGAAGTTGTTTATATTAGAGAGATTAGTTAAAGCTCATCGAGTGTGGAATTTAAATCCTCTATCTTTTTGCTAATCTGTGGATTATTGAAAAAGATGTGCTAAGCCTCTCAACTATGATTGTAGATGTAACAATTTTTTCTTATATTTATATCATATTTTACATTATGTATTTTGAAGCTATAGTTAATTACATAAAAGATTGTAAGAGTTATATTTTCTAGGTAATATAACCATTTAATAATAAATGTCCCTCTGTATCCCTTTTAGTCCTTTCTGTCTGAAATTCTACTCTGTCTTATATTGATAATGCAATTTCTGCTTTCTTTTTATTAGAAACCTGGTTTATCTTTTTCCATCAACTCATTTAATACAGTATAGAGGTGAATTTTTCTTTTTCCATCAACTCATTTAATACAGTATAGAGGTGAATTTTTATTTTTAACACAATCTGAGAGTCACTGTCTCTTTTTAAGTGAATGCAACCAATTCACATTGTTATTACAATATATTTGGATTTATTTCTGCCATTTATTTTTGCATTATCTGTTTACCATGCTTTTCTGTTCCTTTTTCCCCCCTACTTTGTGTTGGATCAATTTATTTTACCTATAGTGGTTTGGAAGTTATGCATTCCATTTTATTTCCCCCCCACACCCGAACCTTTGTCAGCCTTTTTTTTTTTTTTTTTTTTTTTTTGCAGATACCTACAAAGAAGTCCTTTTTTTTTTCTTTGACAGGATCTTGTTTGTTGCTTAGGTTGGAATGCAATGTCGCAATAACAGTTCACAGCAGCCTCGATCTCCCAAGGCTCAAGGATCTTCCCACCTTAGCCTCCTGAGAAACTGGGACTACAGGCATGCACCACTGTACTCGGCTAATTTTTTGTTTGCTTGTTTTTCGTAGAGATGAGGCTTCACTATGCTGCACAGGCTGGTCTTGAACTCCTGAGCTCAAGATATCCTCCAGCCTAGGCCACCCAAAGTTCTGGGATTACAGGCATGAGCCACTGTGCCTGGCCCTACCAAGCAGTCTTACTTTCTATTCTCCATTCTTTCTACATCTGATAGCCTGTTCCATAAAACCTGTTTCCAAGGGGCAAATGCCTCTTCCGTGTTCCTAGCATACTAGAAGTAGAAGCCAAAGCCATAAGGTTTCTAGCATAAAAAATGGGGAAATAGGCCGGGCTCAGTGACTCACACCTATAATGCCAGCACTTAGAGAAGCCGAGACGGGCAGATCACAGGTCAAGAGATCAAGACCGCCCTGGCCAATATGGTGAAAATCCATCTCTACTAAAAATACAAAAATTAGCTTGGCATGGTGGCGCACACCTGTAGTCCCAAGTACTCGCGAGGCTGAGGCAGGAGAACCACTTGAACCCGGGAGGCAGAGGTTGCAGTGAGCTGAGATCGAGCCACTGCATTCCAGCCTGGTGACAGAGTGAGACTCTATCTCAAAAAAAAAAAAAAAAAAAAAAAATGGAGGAATAGCTTCATGACCTTGGGGAAGGCAAAGATGCCTTGGACAGGGCACAAAAAGCATTAATAATAAAAGATAAAATTGATAAATTGGGCTTTATCAAAATTGAAATTATTTTTCATCCACAAACATTATTAACAAAATGGATAGGTAACGTACAGATTTGGAAAAAATATATATATAGTACATGTATCTGACAAAGCACCTATATCCAGAATACATAAAGAATTCCTACAAATCAACAGTAAAAAGAAAAATCCATTGTTAAAGGGGGTACAAACTTGAATGAACACTCACGAAGGTAGATATCCAGTCCTCAACATCTTCAGTAATCAGAGAAATGCAAATAGAAAACACAATGACATTCCACCATACTTCCACTAGAATGGCTGAAATCAAAAGACTAACAGCACCAAATGTTGTTGAGAACATGGAGAAACCAGAATACTAATACATTATCATCAGGAGTGTAAACTGATACAGCCACTTTGGAGACATCTTTCTTAGTTTCTTATAAAGTTTAACATTCACTTACCATACAACCCAAGTTCACTTCTGAGTATTATTTAGTCAAGAAAAGTGAAAACATGCCTACATAAAGACTAGTACATGAATGTTTATATCAGCTTTATTCATAATAGCTAAAACTCAGAAACAAAAAGAGAATGAATAAACAAATTGTTGTACATATATACAGTAGAATACTATTCAGCAATAAAAAGTATTAAAGTACTGATACATGCAACAACATGAATAAATATCAAAGACAGCATGCTGGCCCAGCACCGTGGCTCACACCTATAATCCCAGCACTTTGAGAGGCTGAGGCAGGTAGATTGCTTGAGCTCAGGAGCTTGAGATCAGCCTGGCCAATGTGGCAAAACCCTGTCTCTACTACTATAAAATTACAAAAATTAGCCAGTCATGGTGGCGCAGCCCTGTAATCCCAGCTACCTGGGAGGTTGAGGCATGAGAATCACTTGAACCCAGGGGGTGGAGGTTGTAGTGAGCTGAGATCATGCCACTGCACTCCAACCTGGGCAACAGAATGAGACTCTGTCTCAAAAAGGAGAAGTATGGCCAGGCACAGTGGCTCACACCTCTAATCCCAGCACTTTGGGAGGCCAAGGTGGGCGTATCACCTGAGGTTGGAAATTCAAAACCAACCTGACCAACATGGAGAAACCCCATCTCTACTAAAAACACAAAATTAGCCAGCCATAGTGGCTCACGCATGTAATCCCAGCACTTTGGGAGGCCGAGGCAGGCAGATCACCTGAGGTTGGGAGTTCAAAACCAGCCTGACCAACATGGAGAGATCCCATCTCTACTAAAAATACAAAATTAGCTGGCCGTGGTGACACATGCTTGTAATCCCAGCTACTTGGGAGGCTGAGGCAGGAGAATCACTTGAATCTGGAAGGTAGAGGTTGCAGTGAACCGAGATCTGTGCCACTGCACTCCAGCTTGGGCAACAAGAGCAAAATTTTGTCTCAAAGAGAGAGAGAGAGAGAGAGCGATAGAAATAATGTTAGAGGGTATCAAATACTACATATGTTTCACAACTTGATATTTTCATTCTACAATATATATTGGGACTCTTTTGTCAATAAATGTTGATCTTTTTAACTGTTGTATTGTATTCCACAGTGTGGCTATAGTATGGCTTATTTAACATTCTTCTACTGGTGGACATTTAGGTTTTCTTTAATTTTAAGCAATAAAAAACAATGCTGCAAAAATTATCTTTGCAAATTTTGACAATTGGATAACTGATAAGTGGTATAACAATGTTGCAGAAAACATTTCACTGTTAAGTAGTGAGGTTGTGCCTCTGTTCACATGTTTACTGGTCACTTGTAGCTCTGTAAATTGCCTGTTCACATCCTTTGCCTGTTTTCCTGGCACAAAAGATATTAGCTTTATCTTATGGATTTCACAGAAGGGCTGTATTTAGTATAGATAGTACTTGTTTCTCTGTTTTATATGTTGCAGATACTTTCTCCCAGTCTGTAGTTTGTTTCAATCTTGTTTATATTGTCTTTCTACATACTGAAGTTTTTCCATTTTGATGTAGTTAAATGCATCAGTCTTTCCATTTATGGCTTTTTTCTTCCCCAACTGAAGCTTATGAAAAATAATCTCCTAAAGACAGGCATGGTGCCTCACACCTGTAATCCCAGCACTTTGGGAGGCCAAGGCAGGTGATCACTTGAGACTAGGAGTTTGAGACAAGCCTGGGTAACATGGTGAAACCCCATCTCTACAAAAAAGTACAAAAATTAGCTAGGCATGGTAGCATGCACCTGTAATCCCAGCTACTTGAAAGGCTGAGGCTGGCGCATCACTTGGACCCAGGAATGTCGAGGCTGCAGTGAACTATGATCACACCACTGCACTCCAGCCTGGACAACAGGATGAGACCCTGTCTCAAAAAAAAAAAAAAAAGAAAAGAAAAAGAAAAATACTCCCCTATACTGCTATAGTACTATTATAAGTTCTAAAAATCTATTTGGAACTTAATAAGTGACATAAGACAAGACTCTGACTTTTTTTTCATGTAGATACCCAGATTCCCAGAAGCATCTATTGAAGAGATCATCCTTTCCCCTATTTGAACTTGAAGTACAACCTTTACCATACACTTAATCATATACTTTACCCATACATACTTGTTTCTATATGAAAATATATAGGTTAAATGCAAGGATTATATTGTACATTCTATTCTGTATTATGTTTTTCCTCAAATTAATTACAAATTTAGCACTATCCAATCAAACCAATTATTTTTAACTAACACCCAAAGCAACAGTTTGAACAAGAACATAATTTCTCATATTTTCTAAATCTGTTGGACTCAACAAAACAATGACTGAGTGGAGCAACAGTTTCATTAGAAGAAAATAATTAGGCAGTTACCTGCTTTTTCAGCAGAAACCATGTTTTGGGTAACCAAAAACCCCAGTTAATGAGGGAAAGTGCTTCCTTCTAGATTAGGAGAATGTTAACTAATACACATAGAAAAATGACAGGATTGGGCGGTCGGTTAGCTCAGTTGGTAAGAGGGTGGTGCTGAGAAAAATGACAGGATTTAAAAATTATCATTTTATGACACCGTCCCCTCCCCCATGAAATAACTGATTCAGAAAAGGATCTTGGATGGATGCTTGTATCATCAGGTACTAGCCATGAGGGAAAACATAACTGTACAAAAGAGGAATTGTATCATCATCACCAGCTTAGACCAGTTTGATTTGTTTTGTTGGGATATTTTTCCTAGCTTCTTGAGACAGAGGCTTTGATGATTTCTTTCCAGCCTTTTAAAAATTCATATTTTTTGGCTGAGTGTGGTGGTTTATGCCTGTAATCCCAGCATTTTGGGAGGCCAAGGTGGGTGGATCACTTGAAGCCAGGAGTTTGAGATCAGCCTGGACAATATGGCAAAACCCCGTCTCTAATTAAAATACAAAAAATTAGCCAGGTGTCGTGGCGTGTGCCTGTAATCCCAGCTACTTGGGTGACTGAGGCACGAGAATCAATTGAACCCAGGAGGTGAAGGTTGCAGTGAGCCAAGATCATGCCATAGCACTTCAGCCTGGACAACAGAGCAAGGCCCTGTCTTAAAAGAAAAAACCATAGGCTTTTAAAAATCAGGTGTATTTCCATGGAATACTATGCAGCCATGAAAAACGATGAGTTCGTGTCCTTCACAGGGACATGGATGAATCTGGAAACCATCATTCTCAGCAAACTGACACAACAACAGAAAACCAAACATTACACGTTATCACTCATAGACAGGTGTTGAACAGTTAGAACACATGAACACAGGGAGGGAAGCATCACACACTGTGGTCAGTAGGGAGGGGCTAGGGGAGGGATAGCGGGGGGTGGGGAGGGTGGGGAGGGATACTGAGGGGAGAAATACCAGATATAGGCGATGGGGAGATGAAGGCAGCAAACCACCTTGCCACATATGTACCTATGCAACAATCCTGCATGATCTGCACATGTACCCCAGAACCTAAAGTACAATAAAAAGAAAAAAGAAAAAAAAGAAAGCATATTTACATGCAAGAAAAAAAATCAGGTGTATTTTTTAATTACGTTCTTAATATTGTGTATTTATACATAATTTTACCTAAATTTTTAAAAATACAAAAATAGGATTCAACATGGAATAAGACAAAACCACTACTATCTCATTTGTTGCCTTTGCATAAATTAGACAAAAGAGATTCCTCTAGGAAGATGCCACCCAGTGGGCACATGGCTTAGCTTTAGTGAGCAATGCCTTTGTGCAAATTAGCAAAAGGGATCACTTTAATCAGGTTTATTGATGTATAATTTACACACAGTAAAGTTTGCTATTCTTGGGTGTAAAGTTTTATGAGTTTTGGCAAGTGTATGTAGTCACATAACTACCACAATGATCAAGATAAAGAATATTTTCATCACCCCACCAAGTGCCCTTGTACCATATAGTCGGCCCTCTCTCTTCAGCCTCAGCCCCCTAACAACCACTGATCTGATTTCTGTTCTATAATTTTTGCTTTTCTCAGAATGTCATATAAACAAAACAAGACTTTTTATGTCTGAGATTCATTTAACATAGTGCTTTTGAGCTTCATTCATGTTGTTGCTTGTATTAAGTGCTTGGTCCTTCTTATTGCTAAGTAGTATGCCATTGCATAGCACAATTTGTTTATTCACTCACCAGATGATAGACACTTGGGTTGTTTCTAGGTTAGGCCAATGACCAAGAAAATTGCTATAAATATTTGCATGCAAGTCTTTGTGTGGACCTATGTTTTTATTTCTCTTGGGTAAATACTTAGGAGTAGGGTTGTTGGGTCACATGGGAAGTGTATGGTTAACTCTATACAAAACTGTTTTCCAAAGTGATTGTACCATTTTACATTCCCACTAGAATTATATGAGAGTTCCAGTTGCTCTATTCTTCACCTGCACTTGGTTTTGTCATTTTTTAAGCCACTCTAACAGATGCAGCTATTCTAATCTTTTATCCATATTTTTAAAATTCAGTTGTTTATTTTCTTAATATCAAATTGTGAGAGTTCATCACATATTCTGGATAAAGTCCTTTATTAGCTCTGTTAAGTTACAATAGTTCATCCCTGTCTATAGTTCAGCTTTTCATTTTCTTTTTTTGTTTGTTTTCTTTTTGTTTTTGTTTTTGTTTTTTTTTGAGACAGAGTCTTGCTCTATCACCACCTCCAGGTTCAAGTGATCCTCGTGCCACAGCCTCCAGAGTAGCTGGGATTACAATGAGCACCACCATGCCTGGCTAATTTTTTGTATTTTTAGTAGAGATGGGGTTTCACCATGTTGGCCAGGCTGATCTCGAATTCCCAACCTCAGGTGATCTGCCCACCTTGGCCTCCCAAAGTGTTGGGATTACAGGTGTGAGCCACCGTGCCCGGCCTGGAATTTTTTTTTTTTAAGACAGGGTTTCACCATGTTGGTCAGGCTGGTCTCGAACTCCTGACCTCAGGTGATCTACCCGTCTCAGCCTCCCAAAGTGCTGGGATTACAGGCATGAGCCACCACGCCCAGCAGCTTTTCGTTTTCTTAACAGCATCTTAGAAAGAGCACTAGTTTTTATTTGGGCAAATCTAGTTTGTTTATTCATCATTTATGGCTTGTCCTATTTGTGTCCTACCAAAAAATGTTTGTCAAACACAAGATCACAATTTTTTTTTTTTTTGAGACAGAGTTTTGCTCTTGTTGCCCAGGCTGGAGTGCAATGGCGTGATCTCGGCTCACTGAAACATCCACCTCCCAGGTTCAAGTGATTCTCTTGCCTCAGCCTCCTGAGGCATTCGCCACCATGCCCGGCTAATTTTGTATTTTTAGTAGAGAAGGGGTTTCTCCACGTTGATCAGGTTGGTCTCAAACTCCTGACCTCAGGTGATTCACCCACCTCAGCCTCCCAAAGTGCTGGGATTACAGGCGTGAGCCACTGCACCCAGCCGGTCACAAATATTTTCTATTATGTTTTTTTCTAGACATTTTATAATTTTAATAATCTTAATAATTATTAATAATTTTAAAGTTGCAGCTTAATTTTGCAATAGCCAAAGGATATACTCTGTGTTATTTCAACCTTTGCAGTTTGTTGAGACTTACTTTATGCTTTTCATGTAGTAAAATTTTGTAGATGTTCCTTGCACCCAAAAATAAACTATTCTGCAGTTTAGAATGCAGGGATCTACGTTTGTCCATTGTTTAGATTACTTGTGCAATTCAAATATTTGATATTCTTACACTTTTTCATCTTATTATTCTACCAATACTGAGAAAAGTTGTTTAAAACCTTCCAATATATTTATGCAATGAAACACCATCCAACAATAATAACGAACAAACTACTGCTGCATGCAAACAAATGGATGAATCTCATAGACATAGTGTTGAGTTATATTATTAAAAGCTGTATTATTAGATGCATGCAAATTTAGAATTATTTGATCTTCCTGCTAAATTGACTCTTTTATCATTATGAAATGTCCCTTTTTGTCTTTACTACCACTTCTTGCTCTAAAGTCTACTTTATCGCCTGGAACGGTGGCACGTGCCTGTTGTCCCAGCTACTCGGGAGGCCGAGGTGGGAGGATCGCTTGAGCCCAGGAGTTCTGGGCTGTAGTGCTATGCCAATCGAGTGTCTGCACTAAGTTCGGCATCAGTATGGTGACCTCCTGGGAGCGAGGGACCACCAGGTTGCCTAAGGAGGGGTGAACCGACCCAGGTCGGAAACAGAGCAGGCCAAAACTCCCGTGCTGCTCAGTAGTGGGATCGTGCCTGTGAATAGCCACTGCACTCCAGCCTGGGCAACATAGCAAGATCCTGTCTCTAAAAAGAAGAAGAAAGAAAGAAAGAAAAAATAAATTAAGTCTATTTTATCTAATATTAATACAACTACATCAACTTTTTTGTTAATATTTGCATGGCATATCTTTTTCCACCTTTTAACTTTTAGCCTTCTGTAGCTTTATATTAAAAGTGGATCGCTTGTAAGCAACATATAGTTATCCTTTAATCCATTCTGACAAGTTTTGTGTTTTAATTAGAATGTTTAGGCTGCTTACCTATAATATATATTATAGATGGTATATCTGGTATATTGGGGCTTAAATCTACCATCTTACTATTTGCTTTGTATTTGTTCTGCCTGTTTTATATTGCTTTTTCTCTTTTCTCTTGCCCTCTTTTGAACTGTATAATGATTTTTTTATAATTCCATTTTCCCTATTATCTTGTTAATTATAGATTTGATTACTATTCATGTAGTTGTTACCTTAGAGATTAAAAAATACATCTTAGACATTACTCAAGTCTAGTATAAATTTTACCACGTTGTCTGACTATAGAGCACTCCTAAATAAGTATTAGATCTCTTGCCTGCATTCCCACTCCATCCGTGATTCCAAAGCCTGTGAGTTTTCCTCTATATATTACTGCCTTGGAGACCAAATGATGTTGGTCATACACCTTGGCCCTTTAGCACAAAGAAAGGGATTTTATCTCCATCAAGCGAGGTTTATAAACTGGTACCCATATATATGTGTCATTTCATAATAGATGTGCACCATTCCAAACAAATGTGACACAGCCATATCCTGGGCTCTAGAAATCCATTATCTGAAAGGGAAAGCAATGTAGCAAAATTGGAATTGTGCACATTAGAGTCAGAGTAAGATGAAACCTGGAAACTTTTTAACCTATCTTGATCTATCTTCATTTATTTTATAGGTATAACTTGACATTGTTGAACCTACCACTTGATGTTAGCAAATTCTAGAAAGAGATGGGCTGTTCTAGTTGTGATATTGTGGGTGTTCATTCCCATTCTCTTTCTGTTTTAATATATTTTCTAAATGTTCTACAATGAACACATTTTTTTTATTTATTCATTTATTTATTTATTTATTTATTTAGAGGCAGTCTTGCTCTGTCACCACGCTGGAATGCAGTGGCACAATCTTGGCTCACTGCAACCTCCGCCTCTTGGACTCAAGCAATTCTCCTGCCTCAGCCTCCCAAGTAGCTGGGATTACAGGTGTGTGCCACCATGCCCAGCTAACTTTTGTATTTGTTGTAGAGACGGAGCTTCACCACTGTGCCCAGCCCCGCAAAGTGCTGGGATTACAGGCATGAGCCACCATGCCTGGCCTGAACACATATTATTTAAATCTTAGAAAAAATAGACTGGGCACGGTGGCTCACACCTCTAATCCCAGCACTTTGGGAGGCCGAGGCAGGTGGATTGTTAGAGCTCAGAAGTTGGAGACCAGCCTGGCCAACATGGTGAAGCCCCGTCTCCACAAAAAATACAAAAATTAGCCAGGCATGGTGGCACACACCTGTGGTCCCAGCTACTGGGGAGGCTGAGGTGGGAGAATCGATTGCTTAAGCCTGGGAGATGGAGGTTGCAGTGAAGTAAGATCATACCACTGCACTCCAGCCTGGGTGACAGAGTGAGACCTCCTCTCAATAAATAAATAAATAAATCCTATAAAAAATAAAATTAATACTACACATAGTAGGCACTTAATAATAGTACTTTATCCATTCCTCTTTGTTGTAGAGCATAATAATACTGTTCATTATCATAATCAAGCTACCACTGGGTCTCTAACTTCTGTAATCCCAGTGTCTTTCCCAAAGACAAGACTCTCACTTTGGTTCTCACTCTCCCTGTGACTCAGTTTCCACTTCTTTAAAATGAGGATAACAATCCCTCCTCAAATGATTGATCTAAATATTTAATGTTATCATGTGTGGGCAGGGGCCAAAGTCTGTGCAAATTGATCCTTAACCTAATGGAGAGTCACAAAAAAAAAAAAAAAACACAAGAGTCCCTTGAAAGAGCAGCCATAGCGCAGTTTGCCAAGAGCACTTGCAAGAGAGTGCTGGAAATGTCGTCTGGATCTATGGGATGAGGAGCCTTGCATGCCAGCTGGGAAAGAGTGAATAGTTATCTTGGGTAGTGCCTCTGAGGGCGTTTGTGTGATGATATTAGAGTTAACTTCAAGGAAACTGCTCTGAGCAGCTGTGTGTAAAGTGGCCTGATTCGGGAAGTCATTATAGGTGTTTGTTATTTGAGGACTTGAACCACCTGCTCTCTTCAGGGAGCCCTCTACAAGTGTGGACATCAGCCAACCTTGATGGAGATAGAGACAAAATGAAGACAGATGCCACCTGGTGATTAGAATCAGAGTTGCAATTATGAAAGTCAGGACAGAGGGCTTTGCAACAGGAGGAAAGAAGGGAGAGGCTTGGACTTATTGACACCAGCCAGATCTTTCTGGAATTTACCATCCACTGGCAGCAGTCCTCTGAATATAGGACTTTCTGTGGTCTCTAAGCCCTAAATCTGAACATCCACTTCCTGCCTGAGCTGAAGAGAAAGCTGCATGTGTGAGTGTGTTTGGGATGAAGAAGTTAGAGACATAGCAACACACACATAAGTAGATACATCACCAAATCAGTTGCTTTAGTCTGCTCTTTTCCCAAGAAACTAGTATATTGTACACATATTTCCAGAACATAATATATATGTATCTAATTTTTGTCAATTAGAGTTATATATTTTTGCTCTTTACAAATTTTTATCTTTTTTTTTTTTCTTTCTTTCCTTGAGATGGAGTCTCGCTCCGTCCCCAGGCTAGAGTGCAGTGGCGGGATCTCGGCTCACTGAAACCTCTGAATCCCTGGTTCAAGCGATTCTCCTCCCTCAGCCTCCAGAGTAGCTGGGATTACAGGCACGCACCACCACACCCAGCTAATTTTTGTATTTTTAGTAGAGATAGGGTTTCACCATGTTGGCCAGGATGGTCTCGATCTCCTGACTTCATGATCCACCCACCTCAGCCTCCCAAAGTGCTGGGATTATAGGCATGAGCCACCACGCCCAGCCAACAAATTTTTATCTTAATAAATGTTCCTCATTACAAAATTTCAAACAAGCCAAAAAGGTATATGTGCAAATTAAATTTATCCTGCCTATTTCATCTGCCTCTCACTCCCTGACCCAAAGATTTTCACTGAAAATAAGTGCATGTTCTCCAGATGTGTTTCTGTACAGATAATTTACTACTGTATAGCTACATATAAAGAAAAATATTTACATAAAATATACAAAATACACATATTCTTCAAAACTGTGGTGATATATATTCTTCTGCAATTTTCCTAGTTCGCTTAATATGATATTTTTGATATTCATTGACATTTCATTAGCAAATGTTTACTAACATAAATATTGCTCTTCCAGTGAATTTTCATTTGACATCATTGAACCACCTATCTGTTGGTCAGTAAGTCTGCCTAACATATCATGGATATAAGCCCCATTCATTTGCAAATATTTTATTTTTCACGTAGCTTTTACCTTTTTTTTCTGCCATATGCAGTGTTTTAAGTTTTTTAACAATGTTGCTAATTAAAATTATATAGCTTTGTACATTTAAAATTACTACAAAATAAGGCTTATTTTTAAAAATAAAAAATCACGCCCATCAGGATGGCTATTACTTTTTAAAAAGAGAGAAAATAATAAGTTTTGGTGCAGATATGGAGAAACTGCAACCCCTGTGTATTTCTTGTAGGAATATAAAATGGTGCAGCCACTGTGGAAAACAGTATGGCAGTTCCTCAAAATGTTAGGCATAGAATTACCATATGATCCAGAAATTCCACTTCTGGGTATATAACCAAAAGAAGCGAAAGAGAGACTTGAATATATATTTGCACACACATGCTCACAGCAACATTACTCACAATAGCTAAAAGGTAGAAACCACCAAACGTCCATGAATGAATGAATGCATAAACGAAATATAGTATATGCTTACAATGGAATATTATTTAGCATTAAGAAGGAAGGAAAGTCTGTTACATGATGACTTTGAAAACATTATGCTAAGTGAAAGAAGCCAGACACAAAAGGACAAAAGCCATATGATTCCACTTATTTGAGCTACCTGGAGTAGTCAAATTTATGGAGACAGAGAAAAGGATGGTGGTTGCCATGTTCTGAGGAAAAAGAATAGGAAGTTACCATTTAATAGGTATAGAGTTTTATTCAAAATGAGGAGTTCTGGAGATGGATGGTGGTGACGGTTGCACAACAATGTGAGAATACTTAATGCCAATGAACTGTACACTTTGAAATGATTAAAATGGTAAATGTTATGTCCTATTGTATAAATAAATAAAACAGTTCATTATAACAAATTGAGTAATACCCTGGAGAGCATCAAGTGCCAGCACCCAGGGAAATTAGAGCATTCGGAGCCCTGGAGGCTTCAGGACACAAAGAGAAAAGCTTTAGAGTAATTTCAGTTTTCACTACTTAAGCCTCTCCTAACTCCCAGCCCACACTCTAGGATAGGGATTATGCAAGTGCATGAACACTAGGAGGCATGGCTCATTGAGACCATCTTAGAGGCTGCTTACCTCATTTGTCCATCTCTTTATATTGGCGAATGGGAAGGCTTCCTATATCATAAGAATTAGCCACATATATTAATCGTTTGCAAATCTTTGCTGTCATCATTTTAGACAAGCTTTACTGATTTTTTGCCTTATACTGTGTTTTAAATTTTTCAGTAATATTATTTTAAAGTAATATGTTCACTATATTAAAAAATTAAGCCATACCCTGCCCAGCATCAATTACCCAGACAGAATGGAGCCTGATGGATTCCAGACACCATGGGGAAAGCTTTAGAGTAATTCCAGGTTTCACTACTAAGTAAGCATTTATAAGACAGGTTCCCTGATTTACTTAACATCTCCTAAATTCCTATACCCTTATCTGAATTATGGATTTAATAATAAGTAACTTGAATAGCTAAGATCAAAGGAGACACCAGACACCTGGAGCTTAATCCCTCATCCACCAGGCTCCTCAGGGTGGGAGATGTGATGAAATCACCAATGCCCACATGAGCTGTTCTAAGGACCAGTGACTGGCTCCCTTACATTTTAGAAGAATGATATAGTGTCACCCCCTGCCTGAGTGCATGGCTTCAGGTCATGGGCCTGGGTACACAGCACACTCTGACCCCTTTGCTTTGACTCCAGGCCATGTACTTCCACCAATCCTCTCAGCTCAGTGCAATTCTCTCTGTACCTTGTAAAGAATAAATGCTGTTTTGTTTATTTGTTTGTCTATTAGATCAGTGGTTCTCAGACTGTGATCCCTAGAGCGGTAGCATCAGCATTACCTGGGAACTTGTTAGAAATGCGTATCCTTTGGTCTCACCCAGATGGTCTGAATCAGAAACTCTAGGGGCAGGGCCCAGCAATTAGTTTTTATACACCTACAGATGATGCATGCTGAAGTTTAAGAACCTCTGCTCTACTCCATAAATGACTGATAGAGTTTTATATGTTATCGCCTCTCATGAGCCACGGTCTCCTCAGTGGAGGTGACAGATCCACCTATTTTACCACAGTGATATGAGGAATAAATGGGAAAACCTGTGCAGATAGTATCTGGGGATACCTCTGCATTGTAAGAGTAATTACCTTCTAGGGCTGAGAAAAAAATAGAAAATCCCCATGCTGTTTCCATTTTTTTTTAAATTGTGTTTTCTTGTCCTCCCTATTTTACCTTTTAGGTGACTCTAAGAGAAAGCATAATGAGAAAATCAACAAAGAATGTCTGGCACATAAAAGGACTTCAACAAATGTTAGTCCTGGCCTCCCCTGCTTTCTGTCTCACATAAAGAGAAGACCTTCATACAAACTGCATAGAACATAGCTATTACAGACAGCATCTGGAAATGTAACAAGAAATTAAATACACACACATTTGTATAATGTACAAAGCTGTGGGTGCTGTGTCTTAATTGCAGAATGAGTCCTCAAGGAAGAAAAAACTCCCATGATTTCTTTTAATTCCAGGTGATCGCTTGATCCTGCTAGTCTAGCTCTGGTTTGACATTGGAGAGGAATCATTCCTGCCTGGTCAGTCTGGCTAGAAGTTTATCAACTTCCAGTCAGGACATTGGTCAGACAAAGTGATAGTAGCCAACCTAAGCCTCCAGGCTAACGCAAAGATTGCCATCTTGCCTGGAACACTGCGTGGAGCAGACCAGCTACTCAGTACAAGGGAATGAATGAATGAATGAATGAGTGAATGAATGAATGAATGTCCTGGGCTCTGTCTCTAAATAATCACCCATCTCCTCATGCAGGGGCTACCATCACCAACTCCGACAAATGGAAAGAAGCAGATTCTGAGCACTTCAGTGTATCAGGCCTTGTTCTAGGTGTTTGGGATACATTAGTGAACAAAACAAAGTTTTTGCCCTCCATGCAGCTTATAATCTAGATTCTTAGAATATAAAGAAACAGACAACAAATAATGAAATACCATAGGCCGGGCGCGGTGGCTCACACCTGTAATCCCAGCACTTTGGGAGGCCGAGGTGGGCAGATCACGAGGTCAGGAGATCGAGACCATCGTGGCCAACATGGTGAAACCCTGTCTCTACTAAAATGCAAAAAATTAGCCAGGCATGGTGGCACGCACCTGTAGCCCCGGTTACTCAGGAGGCAGAGGCAGTAGAATCGCTTGAACCTGTGAGTCCGAGGTTGCAATGAGCGGAGATCAGGCCACTGTACTCCAGCCTGGTGACAGAATGAGACTCTGTCTCAAAAACAAACAAACAAACAAAAAATGAAATACCATATACGCTATAATTTCAGGTAGCGATAAGTGTTATGAATATTAATGTGGACATGAGGCTTAGCAGATGGAATTATTCTATCAGCAACCTGGAGAAATGGTTGATGCCAATTCTGGGGTATTTAATATACAAAATAAGTTTAGACTATATTGTCATGCTATTTAGTAAAGAAGCTATCAAAGATTACTGGAGGGAGGATAAAAAAAAAATACTGAGGTCATGTCAAAAGGACACAGAAGAAAACCTGAAGAGGCTTTCACTGGCCAAAAATAGAACTTGAGCATAAAGAAAGAGACTATAATAGATTGAAACACATCGAATGTGGTTTTTTTAACTGTTAAGACAGTTCCCAGAAAAAATATACAAGTGACTCAGATACGTGAAAAAATGTCCAACCTTATTCCTAATAACAGTAATATATTAATAAATTAAAACTAAAATAAGATATGATTTCCCTCATATAAGATAGGCAAAAATTCAAAGGTTTGACCACATGGTCCTTTGGTGAAGCTGTAAACAAATACACTCATGCTTTGATAGTGGAAATGTAAAATAGCACCACCCCATCAGAGGAGAAATGGTCAATAACTAGCAAGATTACATAAGCATTTATCCTTTTATCCAGCAATCTCACTTCCAGGAATTCATCCCAAAGATACATTCAAAAATACATTATGACATATGTACTAGGTTATTCATTGCAGCTTTATATGTAATAGCAAAATGTTAATTTTTAAAAACTAACCTAAATGTCCTTCTATAGGGACTGGTTGAATCAAATGCAATACATCCACCAGATGGAGTATAATGAAGCTGCAGAAATAATGAGGAATATATACTCTATATACTACTTTGAAGTGATCTCCTGGTGTATTATTAGGTTAAAAAAAAAAAGCCAGGTGAAAAATAGTGTGTAAAGTATGCTACCATTTATCTACAAAAGGAGGGAGGGAAAAGTGACTACATAGATAATAGACATGGATAGACAATTTCCTTATATTAAATCAAAATAATGGGCAGGCTTCCTACAGTTTTATCTGGTTCTTTCATTGCTCCACCACATGTCCCAGTAGCTTAGGCTGTGGGATCAGCAGCAGCCAGGTAGGCCAGCTTCATAAAGGCCCACAGGCACCCAGGCACCTGTTTTCCCAAGTGCAGCCATTGCCAAGATTTATAAGAAGAAAGTCAATTCAGCTAAAGAGATGCAAAATAAAAAGCCCAAGAGAAGATCTGAAGGTAGTAGTTGAAACCTGCTCCTGCAGAAGTTAAAATTAAGTCATAAACAAAAGGCAAAGGGAAAGGATAAACCTTCAGTAAAAAGTACAAGCATGAGGGAAAGGAAGGGCAAAAGGGAAACTCACTAGAGTGGCTAAACAAGACACTAAACATGGCAAGAAAGGGAAAACATAAAAGGAGAACCCAGCCTCTCATGCAGCGGGATGGAAAGAAGCCAAGTCTGAACAGCATACTTACACCCAGTATTATCAGGGGTCCCAATAATTCACTTCTTGTACAATATGGGGGAACGGTTTTTATCAATTACTTTGAAAATCCAAGATTTTTAGTAGCTCCAGGACCACATTTTATTTATATATATAAATATAAATATTTACAATTGCATTTTAGGTTCTGGGGTACATGTCCAGAACGTGCAAGATTGTTGCATAGGTACCTACATGGCAATGTGGTTTGCTGCCTCCATCCCCCATCACCTATATCTGGCATTTCTCCCCATATTATCCCTTCCCAACCACCCTACCCACTGCTGTCGCTCCCCCATTCCCCTCAAAAATACCCCAGTGTGTGATGCTCCCCTCTCTGTGTCCATGTGATCTCATTGTTCAACATCCACCTGAGTGAGAGCATGCGGTGTTTGATTTTCTGTTCTTGTGTCAGTTTGCTGAGAATGATTATTTCCAGATTCATTCATGTCCCTACAAAGGACACAAACTCATCGTTTTTTATGTCTGCATAGTATTCCATGGTGTATATGTGCCACATTTTCCTTGTCCAGTCTATCATCGATGGGCATTTGGGTTGGTTCCAGTGTAAACAGTGCTGCAATGAACATACATGTGCATGCGTCTTTATAGTAGAATGATTTATAATCCTGTGGATATATACCCAGTAATGGGATTGCTGGGTCAAATGGAATTTCTATTTCTAGATACTTGAGGAATTGCCACACTCTCTTCCACAATGGTCAAACTAATTTACACTCCCACCAACAGTGTAAAAGTGTTTCTATTTCTCCACATCCTCTCCAGCATCTGTTGTCTCTAGATTTTTTAATGATTGCCATTCTAACTGGTGTGAGATGGTATCTCAGTGTGGTTTTCATTTGCATTTCTCTAATGACCAGTGATGATGAGTTTTTTTTCACATGGTTGTTGGCCTCATAAATGTCTTCTTTTGAAAACTGTCTGTTGCTATCCTTCACCCACTTTTGAATGGGTTTGTTTGTGTTTTGTTTTTTTTTTTTTTTCTTGTAAATCTGTTTTAGTTCTTTCCGGATTCTGGATATTAGCCCTTTGTCAGATGGGTAGATTGCAAAAATGTTTTCCCATTCTGTTGGTTGCCGGTTCACTCTAACAATTGTTTCTTTTGCTGTGCAGAAGCTCCGGAGTTTGATTAGATTCCATTTGTCTATTTTGACTTTTGTTGCTAACGCTTTTGGTGTTTTAGTCATGAAGTCCTTGAGACAGAGTCTCACTCTGTTGCCAGATGCCAGGCTGGAGTGCAGTGGCGTGACCTCGGCTCACTGCAACCTCCACCTCCTGGGTTCAAGCAATTCTCCTGCCTCAGCCTCCCAAGTATCTGGGACTACAGGCATGTGCCACCATGCCCAGCTAATTTTGCCTAGGTTTTCTTATAGGGTTTTTATGGTGTTAGGTCTTATGTTTAAGTCTTTAATCCGTCTGGAGTTAACTTTAGGGTAAGGTGTCAGGAAGGGGTCCAGTTTCTGCTTCCTGTACATGGCTAGCCAGTTTTCCCAACACCATTTATTAAACAGGGAATATTTTCCCCATTGCTTGTTTTTGTCAGGTTTGTTAAAGATCAGATGGTTGTAGATCTGTGGCATTGCCTCCGAGACCTCTATTCTGTTCCCCTGGTCTATATCTCTGTTTTGGTACCAATACCATGCTGTTTTGATTACTGTAGCCTTGTGGTATAGTTTGAAGTCAGGTAGCATGATGCCTCCAGCTTTGTTCTTTTTGCTTAGGATTCTCTTGGCTATGTGGGCTCTCTTTTGGTTCCATATGAAGTTTAAGGTGGTTTTTACCAGTTCTGTGAAGAGGGTCATTGGTAGCTTGATAGGGATAGCACAGAATCTGTAAGTTATTTTGGGCAGTATGGCCATTTTCACAATATTGATTCTTCCTACCCATAAGCATGGAATGTTTTTCCATTTGTTTATGTCCTCTCTTATTTCCTTGAGCGGTGGTTTGTAGTTCTCCTTGCAGAGGTCCTTTACATCATTCGTTAATTGTATTCCTAGGTATTTTATTCTCTTTGTAGCCATTGTGAATGGCAGTTCGTTCTTGATTTGGCTCTCTTTAAGTCTGTCATTGGTGTATAGGAATGCTTGTGATTTCTGCACATTGATTTTGTATCCTGAGACTTTGCTGAAGTTGCTTATCAGTTTAAGGAGCTTTTGGGCTGAGATGATGGGGTCTTCTAAATATACAATCATGTAGTCTTCAAATAGAGACAATTTGACTTCCTCTTTTCCTAATTGAATACCCTTTATTTCTTTTTCTTGCCTAATTGCTCTGGCTAGAACTTCCAATACTATATTGAATAGGAGTGGTGAGAGAGGGCATCCTTGTCTAGAGCCAGATTTCAAAGGGAATGCTTCCAGTTTTTGCCCATTCAGTATGATATTGGCTGTGGGTTTGTCATAAGTAGCTTTTATTATTTTGAGATATGTTCCATTGATACCTAGTTTAAAGAGAGTTTTTAGCATAAAGGGCTGTTGAATTTTGTTGAAGGCCTTCTCTGCATCTGTTGAGATAATCATGTGGTTTTTGTCTTTGGTTCTGTTTATGTGGTGGATTACGTTTATAGACTTGCATATGTTGAACCAGCCTTGCATCCCTGGGATGAAGCCTACTTGATCGTGATGGATAAGCTTTTTGGTGTGCTGTTGCAATCCGTTTGCCAGTATTTTATTGAAGATTTTTGCATCTTTGCTCATCACGGAGATTGGCCTGAAGTTTTCTTTTTTTATTGAGTCTCTGTCAGGTTTTGGTATCTGGATGATGTTGGTCTCATGAAATGATTTGGGAAGGAATCCCTCTTTTTGGATTGTTTGGAGTAGGTTCAGAAGGAGTGGTACCAGCTCCTCTTTGTATATCTGGCAGAATCCGGCTGTGAATCCATCTGGACCTGTGCTTTTTTTGATTCATAGGCTATTAATTGCTGCCTCAACTTCAGCCCTTGTTATTGTTCTATTCAGGGTTTAGACTTCTTCCTGGTTTAGGCTTGGGAGGGTGCAAGTGTCCAGGAATTTATCCATTTCTTCCAGATTTACTGGTTTATGTGCATAGAGTTGTTTGTATTAATCTCTGATGATGGTTTGTATTTCTGTGGAATCAGTGGTGATATCCCCTTTATCATTTTTTATTGCATCTATTTGACTATTCTCTCTTCATTTTTATTAATCTGGCTAGCAGTCTGTCTATTTTGTTGATCTTTTCAAAAAACCAGCTCCTGGATTTATTGATTTTTTATGTCTCTATCTCCTTCAGTTCTGCTCTGATCTTAGTTATTTCTTGTCTTCTGCTAGCTTTTGATTTTTTTTGATCTTGCTACTCTAGCTCTTTCAATTTTGATGATAGGGTGTCGATTTTAGATCTTTCCTTGCTTCTCATGTGGGCATTTATTGCTATAAATTTTGCTCTAGGCACTGCTTTAAATGTGTCCCAGAGATTATGGTACATTGTGTCTTCATTCTTCTTAGTTCTGAAGAACATCTTTATTTCTGCCTTCATTTCATTGTTTATCCAATCAACACTCAAGAGCCAGTTGTTCATTTTCCAAGAAGTTGTGAGGTTCTCAGTTGGTTTCTTAATCCTGAGTTCTAATTTGATCGCACTGTGGTCTGAGATACTCTTTGTTATGATTTCCTTTCTTTTGCATTTGCTGAGGAGTGATTTATTTCCAATTATGTGGTCAATTTTAGAGTACGTGCGATGTGGTACTGAGAATGTATATTCTGTGGATCTGGGGTGGAGAGTTCTGTAGATGTCTATTAGGTTTGCTTGGACCAGATCTGAGTTCAAGTCCTGGATATCCTTGTTAATTTTCTTTCTCATTTATCTGTCTAGTATTGACAGTGGAGTGTTAAAATCTCCCACTATTATTGTGTGGGAGTCTAAGTCTCTTTGTAGGTAGTTAAGAATTTGCTTTATGTACCTGGGTGCTCCTATATTGGGTATATATATATATTTAGGATCATTAGCTCTTCTTGTTGCATTGATCCTTCTACGATTATGTAATGCCCTTCTTTGTCTCTTTTGATCTTTGTTGGTTTAAAGTCTATTTTATCAGAGACTAGGATTGCAACTCCTGCCTTTTTTTTTTGGGGGGGGGGTCTCCATTTGCTTGGTAAATCTTCCTCCATCCCTTTATTTTGAGCATATGTATGTCCCTGTATGTGAGATGGGTTTCCAGGAATACATTTTTAAGAATGAAGAGATTCTACCCCATTCCAGTTTTATTTTATTTTTTATTTTATTTTATTTATATTTAGATAAGTGTCAATGCCTTGTTTTGGAGAGGAAATCATCCACTGGCTGCCTGTTTTTCTGTAAAGCTAGCAATTAGGGGGATATTGAGCCATGTGCGGTGCTCACACCTATAATCCCAGCACATTGGGGGTCCAAAGTGCGTGGATCACCTGAGGTCTGGAATTCAAGACCAACCTGGCCAACATGGTGAAATCCCATCTCTACTGAAAATACAAAAATTAGCTGAGCATGGTGACGGGTGCCTGTAATCCCAGCTACTCGGGAGGCTGAGGCAGGAGAATCGCTTAAACCCAGGAAGCAGAGGTTGCAGTGAGTCGAGATCGCACCATTGTGCTCCAGCCGGGGTGACAGAGCAAGACTCTGTCTCAAAAAATAATAATAATAATGGGATATTGAATTAAAGGAAGCTTTGACTGTCTTGTGTGTCAACTTAACATTCCATAGGCTGGATACACGGGTAGTTTTTATTTCCTTTTATATGAAGCATAACTAAATGGTAATTTAGAATCACAATTTTGCAGTTAACATGTCATAAATATTTCAAATTACTCATTTATGTTATTTTATTAGATAGTTACCCAGCAAGAAAGCTATCAAAGGCTATTAGGGTTGTGTCAAAAGCATCCAGGAGCCAACTAGAAAAGGGTTGCAACAGTAAATTTGAGCATCATTAAAAACAATAACTGCAATGAACTGATGAGTCAAAACACATCAAATATGTTAAAATTCTAAGAACTCATAATAATACCAAAACATCTTTATTGGTCACCTTTCAAGGATGATACTAAGGGAATCCAAATTGCCCCCTCACAGTGACCAGTTTTTGAGAGGAATTTTCCATTTATAGAAGGTTTTTTAGGCCAGGTGCAGTGGCTTATGCTTGTAATCCCAACACGGAGGCCCGGGCTGGTGGATCATCTGAGGTCAGGAGTTCAAAAACCAGCCTGGCCAACATGGTGAAACTCCATCTTTACTAAAATACAAAAATTAGCGGGGCATGGTGGTGTACACCCAGTAACTGGGATTACAGGGAGGCTGAGGCAGGAGAATCGCTTGAACCCAGAAGGTGGAGGTTTCAGTGAGCCAAGATGGCACCACTGCACTCCAGCCTGGGCAACAGATAAGACTCCATCTGAAAAAAAAGGGGGGGGGTGGGGGGTTTTTGCTTGTTTATTTGTTTTTGAGATGGGAGTCTTGCTTTGTTGCCCAGGCTGGAGTGCAATGGTGCAATCTCGGCTCACTGCAGCCTCTGCCTCCCAGGTTCAAGCTATTCTCTGCCTCAGCCTCCCAAGTAGCTGGGATTACAGGCATGCACCACCACACCTGGCTAATTTTTGTATTTTTAGTAGAGACAGGGTTTCCCCATGTTGGCCAGGCTGGTCTCAAACCCTTGGCCTCAAAAGACCTGCCCACCTCTGTCTCCAAAAGTGTTGAGATTACAGGTGTGAGCCATCACGCCTGGCCAATTTCTTTCTTTCTTTTTTTTTTTTTAACTAATAAATGAAGAAGGAATTACAGAAATGGAATATCACCATCTTACAAATCCCTAATGAAATAATGAATCTAGGCTATTACCATTGATGGCCACTGACATCACAAAAAAACAGAGCTTCAGTCAGATACTATGTACCTCTTGAAAGAAATACAAACAACACTTATGAAACATTCCTTCCAGAAAATCAACCCTGAATCAGAATAAGCCTCTAGATCTACCAGTTTACAAGAAAATAGGAAACAAAATAATATGTTAGTCAATACCACAGGGGTACAGTCAGCAAATTCCAGAATGTGGAAAATTTTACAGGCTAAACAACGTGTTTTCTTCAACAAAGAAGTTGAAATAATTTTAAAATAAAGCTAGGTGTGGTAGCATATGCCTGTAATCCCAGCTACTTGGGAGGATGAAACAGAAGGATCACTTGAGTCCAGAAGTTCAAGTACAGCCTGGACAACATAGCAAAACCCCACCTCAAAATAAAATAAAATAATTTTAAAATAAAAATAGGCAGAAAATTAATGAATTAAGAGAAACTTCTAGAAAGTCAATAAAATACAATATATGGACTTAGGCAATTAAGAAAATTAGAACACTAAATGAAGATTCAATAATTTTAAGGAACATTGTCAATTGTTTTATGAATAATAATAATAATAATAAAGTTATGGATTTTTTAAGTACAAACTGTTTAGAAGGATTAAATGAGATTAGTTATGAGTTTATAATTGTTGAAGTTGGTTGGCGAGAATATGGCAATTCATTATTAATCTACCTTTATATATATTTGAAAAAGCCCACAATAAAAAGAAGCACATATCTGTAGTACTTTAAAATTCAACAATCCAAAAACAACACCATTAAAAATGGGCAAAGGACATGAACAGTACTTCTCAAAAGAAGACGCAAAAGTGGCCAACAAATCGTTGAAGTGTTCATCATCACTAATCATCAGAGAAATATAAATGAAAACCACAATAAAATGCCATCTCATATCAGTTAAAATGGCTTTTGTTAAAAATTTTTTAAAAACAAAAAAACGGTGTTGATGAGGCTGCAGAGAAAAGGGAACACTTATACACTGTTGGTGGGAGTGTAAATTAATTCAGCCACTAGGGAGAACACTTTTCTCAAAGAACTAAATTCTCAAAGATTTCTCAAAGAACTAGAGTTGAACTACCATTTACCTCAGCACCCCATTACTGAGTATATATCCAAAGGAAAATAAATTGTTCTACCAAAAAGACACGTGCACCAATATGTCATTGCAGCACTATTCACAACAGCAGACGCAGAATCAACCCAGGTACCCATCCACCAATGGTGGATTGGATAAAGAAAATGTGGTACATATTCACCATGAAATACTACAGAACCATTAAAAAGAATGAGATCATGTTCTTTGAAGCAACATGGATGCAGCTAGAGGCCATAATCCGAAGCAAACTAATGCAGAAACAGAAAAACATATACCTCATTTCTTACTTATAAGTGGGAGCTAAACATTGGGTGCACATGGACATAAAGATGGGAACAATAGACACCAGGGACAGGGGAGGCTAGAGGGGGATGAGGGTTGAAAAACTACCTATCAAGTACTATGTTCACAATCTGGGTGGTGAGATGATTCATACACCAAACCTCAGCAACATACAATTTACCCATTTGACAAACCTGCACATGTACCCCTGAACCTAAAATAAAAGTTGAGAAAAAAAGCATTCATATATCTCCTTTTTATACACAAAATCATAATAAACCAGAAAAGAATTATCTATTTGTGCCTTCGTTAAGATGCACATTGTGATAATTGTGTAATTCTTAAGTAGATTATAAATTATCTTTAAAACAGTTTAGTGGTAATAATCTAAAACTGTATCATTATTTACTACAAATATCCTCTTTGTGGAGTATCTAATAACATGCTTTGCTTAATAACTTGAAAAAAATAAATACAAATAAATGCAATTAATGGCCTTACTAAGATTTGAGCTCATCACAGACATAAATGCAGCGTTGGTCTAGCTGATGGAAATGATTTGGCAAAAGCAATAATGAGATCAGAAAAGAGAGTATAATTAAATGTATTCTGTAATTAAATGTTTGCCTACTTGGAGACTTAGGACTGTCCACTTCCACTCTAATTTGTAACTTATTACCAAAGCACCATGTTTCCTATCACCTTGGGCAATTTGTACCTGTCATTCCTTCTACCTGGAATCCCCTCATTTACCCTCTACATTTGATGAGCTACCTTCAGCTTATCCTTCGAATCTCTTCTTACTCATTGGAATGGACTAAATGTGTCCCTCCTTCCCTCAAAAAAATCCATATGTTGAAATCCCAATGCCCAATGTGATAATATTAGGAGGTGGGGTCTTTGGGAGGTAATTAGGTAATAAGCATGGAGCCCTCATGAATGGAATTTAATGCTCTTATAAGAAGAGTCCAGACATAAAAAAGGATGAGTTCATGTCCTTTGCAGGGACATAGATGAAGCTGGAAACCATCATTCTCAGCAAACTGGCACAAGAACAGAAAACCAAACACTGCACGTTCTCACTCACAAGTGGGTGTTGAACAATGAGAACACATAGACACAGGGAGGGGAACATCACACACCAGGGCCTGTCGGGGTATAGGGGAACTAGAGGAGGGATAGCAGGGGGTGGAAGGATTGGGGAGGGACAACATTAGGAGAAATATCTAATGTAGATGACAGGGGTATGGATGCAGCAAACCACCATGCATGTGTATACCTATGTAACAAACCTACACAACCTGCACATATAACCCAGAACTTAAAGTATAGTAAAAAGGAAGGAGAAGAAGAAGAAGAGGAGGAGGAGGAGGAGGAGGAGGAGGAGGAGGAGGAGGAGGAGGAGGAGGAAGGAAAGGCCAGAAAGCTAGTTTTCCCTCTTTCTATCATGTGAGAGTACAGTTAAAAGTTAGCTGTCTGCAACCCTGGGAAAAGGACCCTCACCAGAGCCCAATCATGCTAGCACCTGGATCTTAGACTCAAGAAAGGTGAGAAATAAACTCCTGTTTTTTACAAACCACCCAGTCTGTGGTACTTTGTTATGACAGTCCGAACTGACAAAGACATTCACTTTGGGAAGGATTCACTACCTCAATGATGTGCTAGAGTCAGTTTGGCCTGACTTAAAAGAACCAATTACGAACATCTCTTTCCAATTATGTGTTCAGTGACATCAAGTTAGTACCTTGAAATTCACCATGATGGAAGTAGTTACACCATGGAAGTAAAGAAACACTACACATCAGGGCTTTTATTTTTTTCAGATAACTGATTGTTAAATATTTTTCAACACACCACTGCCCTGCTCCTTCCCCACCCCATCCCAAGTGTGGGTTAAATGCTTCTTCTCTAGGCTCTGATAATGCCCTAAACTTACACCCATCACTATGTTCTGTAGGTTACTTATCAGTCTTCCCCTCCAGGCCGAAATTTTCTTGAGGTTAGAGACACTATATCTCTAAAATCTTACTCAGCTTCTGGCTTACAAAGATATATAGGTATGTTTAAACTTTCTAAAACTCTTCAGGGTCCAGGCTCCCTCTCTCTCCTCCCTATCAAGCAGCAGATGGCTATTGTGCTTGTCTCTCTGATTCACCCTCTTCTAGGCTGCCATTGTACATCATCCTCTTATTAATTAACATCAAGGGACTGCAACAGCATGCAGATCCAGTAATACCTGGCATAGCAGATTTCCAAATCCACTCATATACAGGAGATAGAAGTGGTACCACAAGCAGAGTTCTGGTGTAGAGGAGAACCCCTGTAAAACAGCTGTGACCAGAAGCCTCAGAGTTCTAGCTCAGCTGGCCATCCTTGTCCGAAACTACAAATTCTTAGACCACTGGAAGCAACCCAGAAATTCCAAGAGTATTTAAGTCTTTCTACTCCACAGCCTTGTTACTCAAACTATGATCTCAAGACAAGCATCATCAGCACCACGTGAAAGCCTGTTAGACATTAGACATGCAGAAGCTTAGGCCCCACCCAAGACCTACTGGATAAGAGCCTGCACTTTAACCACATATCCCAGGTGATTTGTTTACACATTTCAGTTTGAGAAGCATGGGTCTATAGAACATTGAATTTTCTGAAACTGAACAATTAGGAACTTAAAGCCATGGAATTTAGGGTATTAATGTTAGTGGCCCTTCATAATAACAAATACTATTTTTGTGTCACGAAAATATGGTAAAGATTTATATTCATTTTGGTATTGAATCAAAAAAGAACTCTATAATTTAGCAAGTTCAAATCAACCTAACCCTGAATCTTGAAAGCACACCATCTCAAAATGAAGCACCATAATAAACACCACAGTTAAACAAAGCCTGGATTTGAGTCCTTCCTGTTCCACTCACTAGTTGAGTGATCCTAAAAAAAACTAACCTTTCTAACCGTTTATCTCTTCATCTGTAAAATGGTGATAATAGTGCTTTATTTTCAGGATGGTATTAAGAATTAAATAAGAAAACTATATAAAGTAACTGGTGTGTTGTAGTTACTCATTCAGTGTAAGTTCCCTCCCTCCCTACTACCTCCTTTCTGGAAAAAAAAAAAAAATCGTAATTTAAAAAAAAAACAGCTTAGCCGGGAGCAGTGGCTCACACCTGTAATCCCAGCATTTTGGGAGGTCGAGGTGGGTGGATCACCTGAGGTCAGGAGTTCGAGACCAGGCTGGCCAATATAGCGAAACTCCGTCTCTACTAAACATACAAAAATTAGCTGGGTGTGGTGGTGCATGCCTGTAATCCCAGCTACTTGGGACGCTGAGGCAGGAGAATCACTTGAACTCGGGAAGCAGAGATTGCAGTGAGCTGAGATTGTACCACTGCACTCCCGCCTAGGTGAAAGAGTGAAACTCCATCTCAAAAAAAAAAAAAAACAGCCAACCATGTCATGAAGAGCCTTTGGAAATTTAACAGCAAAAAGGAAAATAATATTTTGTACATTATATGATAACTCAATACTATTTCCACATGATACAATGAGTTGCTCTGATGGGACTAGGTGTGAAAATAAAATTTAAAAGCCTAGCCAATGTGACTGCCTATCGATTAAAGTAAAAAAATATAATATAATAAAATTTAAAAGCTGTTGGAACCCCCAAGACATTTAAAGGCTTGAGAGAGATGCAACTGTGATCTGAGTCATGTAGCATGTATTTATAACCTCTGCTTCTGAGATTACAGATTAACTCTCTTCTTCGTTGTTCTTGTTCTGTAAATAACTAGGAAAGACCAGAGACTAGACTTCCCCCTTCCAATCACTAATCTTTGTTATAGACTGCCTCCTTTACTGTCCTGCAGCTAACTCAGATCAGATAACACCCCCAAATAGGTACTCCATGCAGTTAGATCTTCACTGTGGATTGTTAAATATACCTTTCTTGAAAGAAAAAGACCACCTCGACGAATGGTATCATTGTAACCATACATTAAGCCTTCCATAGGAAGACACTGAAATTCTGCTAAACTTCCCTGAACCTTATCTATATAAATGATCTTGAACTTCTACTCTTTGGAACACTGACTTGCATTCTTTGGAATCCGTGCTTCCTGGGCAGGCCGCCCCCAACCTTTTCACTTGAATAAACTCCCAAACTAGATTGTGATCTTTTTGGTTATTTTAGGTTGACATAGGGTTGAAGGAAAAAACATTACATTCTTTTTAAGTGAATTGATAGGATTTCCTTTCATTCTTTGGACTTTCTAGATTAGTGTCAGGAGTAAATATTGTATTCACTTATGCTCTCTTGGAAGCTCATTTTGCCCTTATGTCTTCACCTGTCAAAATACATACATAGAGCAGGACAGGGCAAGATGGCTGAATAGAAGGCTCCACTGATCATCTCCCCAACACAAACACCAAATTTGTCAACTATCTACACAAAAAAAAGCACCTTCAAAAGAACCAAAAATCAGGTGAGCACTCACAGTACCTGGTTTTAACTTTATATCACTGAAAGAGGCACTGAAGAGGGTAGGAAAGACCATCATGAATTGCTAATGAAACCCTTCCCCTAGCCCCTGGCAGCAGCCACATGGCATGGAGAAAAAATTCATGTACTTGGGAGAGGGAGAATGCAGTGACTGTGAGACTTAGCATTGAACTCAGTGATGCCTTGTCATAGCAGAAAGCAAAGCCAGGCTGAACTCAGTTGATGCCTGCTCACGGAAGGAATATTTAACCCATTCCTAGCCAGAGGGAAATTACCCACTCCAGTGGTCAGAACTTGAGTTCTGGCAAGCCTTGTCACCACAGGTTAAAGTGTTCTGGGGCCCTAAATAAACTTGAAAGGCAGTCTAGGCCATAAGGACTCCAATTCCTAGGCAAGTACTAGTGCTGAACTAGGCCCAGAGCCAGAGGACTGAGGGTCATGTGACCTATTGAGACATCAGCCAGGGAGGCTAAGTGAATGCTTGTGCCACCCAACCTCCAACCCCAGCAGCACAGCTCACAACTTTAAAAGAGACTCTTCCTTCCATTTCAGCAGAGGAGAGGGAAGAGTAAAGAAGACTGTCTTGCATCTTGGATACGAGATCAGACACTGTTAGGGCACTGGGCAGAGTTATGAGGCCCTTATTCCAGGGCTTAGCTTCCAAATGACATTTCTAGACACACCATGGTCCAGAAGGAAACCCACTCCCTTGAAGGGAAGGACTCTGTCCTGGCAGGACCCATCACCTGCTGACTAAAGAGCCCTGGGTCCCTGAATAACCAACAGCAATACCCAGAAACTACACCGTGGGTCTTGGGTTCTGAAATGTTCTGGTTTCAGGAGAGACCCAGAACATTCCAAGCTGTGGTGGCTATGGTGAAAAATTGCTTCTGTTTGAGAAATGCAGAGGGAAAACTTTCTCACCGGGCACTGTGGCGCATGCCTGTAGTCCCAGCTACTTGGAAGGCTGAGGTGGGAGGATCGCTTGAGCCCAGGAGTTCTGTTCTATAGTGCACTATGCTAATTGAGTGTCCACACTAAGTGTGGCATCAATATGGTGACCTCTTGGGAGCGGGGACCACCAGGTTGCCTAGGGTGGGGTGAACCAGCCCAGGTCAGAAATGGAGCAGGTCAAAACTCCCTTGCTGATCAGTGGTGGGATCCCGCCTGTGAATAGCCACTGCACTCTAGCCTGGGCAATATAGTGAGACCCCATTTCTAAAAAAAGAAATATAAATAGATAAATAACAAAAAGTAAATAAATAAATAAGAGAACTTTCTCTTGCACCTTAGGTATAAGCTTGGTCCTTGGAAGTACAGCACTAAGTGTGTTCTTGGGGTCCCTCTTCCAGGCCTTGGCTCATGGACAGCATTTCTGGACCTGCCCTGGGCCAGAGGAGAGTTCACTGCCCTGAAGAATGAGTCCCAGGCATGGAAGCACTCACTACAAGCTGACTGAATAGCCCTTGGGCCTTAAGTGAACATTGGTGGTAATCTAGAAGTACTCCCCCATGGGCCTGTGGTGGCAGTGACCATGGAGTGAGGCTTCTCTGCCTATGGGAAGGGGAGGGAAGGACACAAGCCTGGCTGGCTTTGCCACCTGTTGATTGTAAAACCCTAGGGCTTTGAGCAGACATAGGTGGTAGCCAGGTAATGGTTACAGAGGTCCTTGGGCAAGACCCAGTGCTGTGCTGCCTTCAGGTCTGACCCAGAAAAGTGTCAGTGGTGCTGGCCACAGGTGCACTTATGTCACTTCACCCCTAGCTCCTGAAGGCTCAGCACAAAGACAGAGAGAAACAAACTCTGTTTGTTTCAGAGAAAATAAGGGAAGAGAAAAAGAGTCTCTTCCTGGTAATCCAGAGAACTCTTCCAGATCTTATCCAAGACCACCAAGGTAGTACCTCTATGGGTCTGCAAGAACCATAGTGTTATTGGGCTCGGGGTGCCCCCTAATGCATACAGCTTAGATCACAACATCCAAGTCCTTTTGAATAACCAGAAAGCCTTCCCAAGAAGGATAGGTACAGATAAGCCCAGACTGTGAAGAATACAATAAATACCTAACTCTTCAATGTCCAGACGCAGATGAATATCCATAAGCATCAAGACCATCCAGGGAAACGTGACCTCCCCATACAAAATAAATAAGGCACCAGGGACCAATCCTGGAGAAAAAGAGACAAGTTGTCTTTCAGACAGAGAATTCAAAAAAGCTGGATTGAGGAAATTCAAAGAAATTCAAGATAACACAGAGAAGGAATGCAGAATTCTACCAGATAAGTGTAATAAAGAGATGGAAATAATTTAAAAGAATCAAGCAGAAATTCTGGAGCTGAAAAATGCAATTAGCGCACTGAAGAATATATCAGCATCCTTTAATAGCAGAATGGATGATGAAGAAGAAAGGATTAGTGAGCTTGGAGACAGGGTATTTGAAAATATAGTCAGAGGAGACAAAGGAAAAAAGAATTTAAATAAATGAAGCACAACTACAGGATCTAGAAAATAGTCTCAAAAGAGCAAATCTGGGCCAGGCATGGTAGCTCATGCCTGCAATCCCAGCACTCTGGGAGGCCGAGGCAGGAGGATCACAAGGTCAAGAGATTGAGACCATCCTGGCCAACATGATGAAACCCCGTCTCTACTAAAAACATAAAAATTAGCTGGGCGTGGTGGTGCATGCCTGTAGTCCCAGCTACTCGGGAGGCTGAGGCAGGAGAATCGCTTGAACCTGGGAGGTGGAGGTTGCAGTGAGCCAAGGTCACGCCACTGCACTCCAGCCTGGTGACAGAGTGAGACTTCATCAAAAATATAAAAGAGCAAATCTGTTATTGGCCTTAAAGAGGAGATAGAAAAAGAGATGGGGTAGAAAGTTTATTCAAAGGAACAATAACAGAGAACTTCTGAAGCTAGAGAAGGATACCAACATCAAAGTACAAGAAAGTTATACAACACCAAGCAGATTTAATCAAAAGAAGGCTACCTCAAGGCATTTAATTATCAAACTCCCAAAGGTCAAGGATAAAAAAAAAAATCCTAAAAGCAGCAAGAGAAAAGAAACAACATACAATGGAGCTCTGAATCAAATAACATACATCTGGCAGCAGACCTTTCAGTGAAAACCTTACAGGCCAGGAGAGAGTGGCATGACACATTTTAAGTGCTAAAGAAACAAAGTTTTTACCCTAGAACTGTATATCCAGCAAAAATATCCTTCAAACATGAAAAATAAAACTGAGGGATTTCATCAATACCAGAGCTATCCTACAAGAAATGCTAAAGGTAGAGCTTCAATCAGAAAGCAAAGGACATTAATGAGCAATAAATAATCACCTGAAGGTATAAAACTCACTGGTAATACAGAAATACTCAGAATATCATAACACTGAAACTGTGGTGTGCAAACTACTCTTAGCCTAAGTAGAAATACTAAATGATAAACCAATCAAAAATAATAACTACAACAAGTTTTCAAGACATAGACAGTACAATAAGATATAAATAGAAACACCAAAAATGTAAAAGCAAGGTGGGGGAATAAAACTAAGGTGTAGAGTTTTTATCAGTTTTCTTTTTGTTAGTTTATGTTTATACAAACAAAGTTAAGTTGCTATCAGATTAAAATGATGGGTTATAAGATAATATTTCCAAGCCTCATGGTAACATCAAATTGAAAAACATACAACAGATACACAAAAAAATTAAACAGCAGTAAGTTAAATGCTACTACCATAGAAAAATACCTCACTGAAAGGAAGACAGAAATAAAGGAGAGAAGGAAATGAAGCCCACAAAACAACCAGAAAACAAATAACAAAATGGCAGGAGTAAATCCTCACTTATTGATAATAAAATTGAATGTAAATGGACTAAACTCTCCAACCAAAAGACATAGACTGGTTGAATGGATGATGAAAGAAGATATAACAATTTCAAATATATATGCACCCAATACTGGAGCACCCAGATATAAAAAGAAAATGTTTTTAGAAGTAAAAACAGATAGGCCTCAATACAATAATAGCTGGAGACTTTAACACCCCACTTTCAGCATTATACAGATCTTCCAGACAAAAAAATCAACAAAGAAACATCAGACTTAATCTGCACTACAGAACGAATGAATCTAATAGATATTACAAAATGTTTCATCCAGTGACTGAAGAGTATACATTCTTTTGTTCAGCACATGGATCATTCTTTAGGGCAGGCTATATGTTAGGTCACAAAGCAAATCCTAAAACATTCAAAAATTGAAATAACATCAAGCATCTTCTCTGACCACAATGGAATAAATCTAGAAATCAATAACTAGAAGAATTTTGCAAACTATACAAACACATGGAAATTAAACAATATGCTCCTGAATGATCAGTGTGTCAATGAAAAAATTATGAAGAAAATTTTAAAAATTTGTGAAACAGGCCGGGTGTTGTGGCTTACGCCTGTAATCCAAGCACTTTGGAGGCCAAGATGGGCGGATCACCTGAGGTCGGGAGTTCAAGGCCAGCCTGACCAACATGGTGAAACCCTATCTTTATAAAAATTTTAAAAAAATAAAAATAAAATTTTTTTAAAATAAATAAAAAATTTGTGAAACAAATGATAATGAAAACACAACACACCAAAGCCTTTGAGAAAAAGTGAAAGCAGTACTGAGGGAAGTTTACAGCTATAAGCACCTACATCAAAAAAGAAGAAAAACTTAAAATAACCTAATGATGTATCTTTTTTTTTTCAGCGGGGGAGAGAGAAAAAAAGAAAAAGAAAGGAAGAAAGAGAGAAAGAGATAAAAGAATGAAAGAGAGAAACAAAGAGGAAGAGAAAGAGGGAGAGAGAACAGGAGTCTTGCTTTATTGCCCAGGCTAGAATGCAGTCTAAAAATGGGTATTGAAAACCTCTTTTATGCCAATAATTGTGCTTAACAATGGAGACAGGAAGGAATAAGGGAGGAAAATAACAAACAAGCAGCCAACCAATATTTCATTTAAACCTGTGAAATGCTATGCAATTACTGAGGAGTGATTTACTTCCAATTATGTAGTCACTTGCAGAGTAGGTGTGATGTGGTACTGAGAAGAATGTGTGTTTTGTGGATTTGGGGTGGAGAGTTCTATAAATGTTTATTTAGTTTACTTGTTCCGGGTCTGAGTTCAAGTCCTGAATATCCTTGTTAATTTTCTGTCTCATTGATCTGTCTAATATTGACAATGTGATGTTAAAGTCTCCCACTATTATTGTGTGGGAGTCTAAGTCACTGTATAAGTCATTAAGAACTTGCCTTATGTATCTGGGTGCCCCTGGATTGGATGAGTATATATTTAGGATCGTTAGCTCTTCTTGTTGCATTGATCCTTTTACCATTAGGTAATGTCCTTCTTTGCCTCTTTTGATCTTGGTTGCTTTAAAGTCTATTTTATCAGAGGTGAGAATTACAACTCCTGCTTTTTATTTTATTTATTTATTTATTTATTGCTCTCCATTTGCTTGGTAAATCTTCCTCCATCCCTTTGTTTTGAGTTTTTGTGTATCCTTGCATGTGAGATGGGTCTGGATGCAGCATACCGATGGGTTTTGGCTTTTTAACCAATTCGCCTGTCTGTGTCTTTTGATTGGGGCATTTAGTAGGTTTAAATTTAGGATTAATAATAATATATGTGAGTTTAATACTGCCATTTGATGCTAGCTGGCTGTTTTGCCCATTAGTTGATGTATATTCTTCATTATGTTGATGCTCTTTACCTTTTGGTATATTTTTGGAATGGCTGATACTGGTTGTTTCTTTCTATGTGTAGTGCTTCTTTCAGAAGCTCTTGTAAAGCAGGCCTGGTGCTGACAAAATCTCTGAGTACTTGCTTGTTCACAAAAGATTTTATTTTTCCTTCATTTATGAAGCTTAGTTTGGCTGGATATGAAATTCTGGGTTGAAAGTTCTTTTCTTTAAGGATGTTGAATATTGGTCCCCACTCTCTTCTGGCTTGTAGGGTTTCTGCTGAGAGATCTGCTTTGAGTCTGATAGGCTTCCCTTTGTGGGTAACCTGACCTTTCTTTCTGGCTGCCCTTAGCATTTTCTCCTTCATTTCAACCCTGGTGAATCTGATGATTATGTGCCTTGGGGTTGCTCTTCTTGAGGAATATCTTTGCGGTGTTCTCAGTATTACCTGGAGTTGAATATTGTCCCGCCTTGCTAGGTTGGGAAAGTTTTCCTGAAGAATATTTTCCAGCTTGGATTCATTCTCTTTGTCACATTCAGGTACACCTATCAAAAGTAGATTAGGTCTTTTCACATAGTCCCATATTTCTTGGAGACTTTGCTCATTCCTTTTTACCCTTTTTTCTCTAATCTTGTCTTCTCGTTTTATTTCATTGAGTTGGTCTTCGACCTCTGATATCCTTTCTTCTGCTTGATCAATTTGCCTGTTAAAACTTGTGCATAGTTCATGGAGTTCTCGTATTGTGTTTTTCAGCTCCATTAATTCATTTATAGTCCTCTCTAAATTGTCTATTCTCGTTAGCATTTTGTCAAACATTTTTTCAAGGTTATTAGTTTCTTTGCATTGGGTTAGAACATGTTCTTTTAGTTCACAGAAGTTTCTTATTATCCACTTTTTGAAGCCTGATTCTGACAATTCATCACACTCATTCTCCATCAGGCCTTGTTCCCTTGCTGGTGAGGAGCTGCAATCCCCTGAAGGAGGAGAGGCATTCTGATTTCGGATGTTTTCAGTCTCTTTGCACTGGTTTCTTCCCATCTTCATGGATTTATCCACCTGTCGTCTTTGTAATTGCTGACTTTTAGATTGGGTCTCTGGGTGGACATCCAGCTTGTTGGTGGTGATGTTATTTCTGTTTCTTTGTTTTCCTTCGGTGGACGCCCCTCCCCCACAGAGCTGGACCTTCCTTGGTTCAGCTGTGCTTGCTGTGAAACTCTCAACCATCAGGGTTTCCAATTGCTGTTTTTTTGTAGGGGTGGGACCAGCCGAGCCGGATCACCTGGCTCCCCGCCTCGGAGCCCCCTTTTTTTCTTTTCCTAATTGAACGGTGGATTCTCTCCCAGGTGCCCCAGTCGCCCACTGAAAAGGTGCTGGAATCTATGCCATTTCCTGTGCAGCAACCATGCCGGCTGAAACAGCGGCGCTGAGATTCGTGGAACTTTTCTGCCCAGGAATCTCCCGGTCTGGCTCCTGGCTTCAATCCCCTTTTCAATCAGCTGAATGGGTGACTCTATCTTCCCGGGGCTCCAAACACCAACTAAAAGGGCACCCAGTACCACATACTCTGCACTGAGAACCACTGCTCCGGGATGCCTGCAAAACAGCTGCGCCGGCCAAAAGAGTTGCGCTGGCGACCCGTGGGGCTCCTCCGCTGGGAATCTCCTGGTCCGTAGGCAACAAAAATTCATCTGGAAGTCTGGTGTCCACTCACTCCCTGCACCTTCACTGGGAGCTGCAATCCTGAGCTGCTGCTAAATGGCCATCTTGGATCTCTCTCCCTAATGATGTATCTTAAAGAACTAGAAAAACAAGACCACACCAAACACAAAGTTAGTAGAAGAAAGGAAATAATATAGATCAGAGCAGAGATAAATGAAATTAAAATGAAGAAAACAATACAAAAGATCAATGAAAGGAAAAGTTGGTTTTTTGACAAGATAAAACTGACAAAACTTTACCTAGACTAACCAAAAAAAAAAAAAAAAAAAAAAGGGAAAACTCAAATAAATAAAATCAGAGATGAAAAAGAGAAGACATTACAACTAATACTGCAGATATTCAAAGGGTTATTAATGGCTACTAAGAGCAACTACATGCCAATAAATTGGAATATCTAGAAGAAATGGATATAATCTTAGACACATAAAACCTGCTAAGATTAAACCAGGAAAAAATCCAAAACCTGAACATACCAATAACAAGTAATGAGATTGAAGCCCTAAATAAAATGTCTCCCAGCAAGAAAAAGCCCAGGATCTGATGGCTTCACTGCTGAATTCTACCAAATATTAAAAGAACTGATATCTATCCTACTCAAACGCTTCTGAATAATAAAAGAGGAGTGAATACTTCCAAACTCATTCTACAAGGCCAGTATTACTCTGATACCAATACCAGGCAAAGACGCATAAACAATATAGGCCAATATCACTAATAAATATTTATCCAAAAATCCTCAGCAAAATACTAGCAATACAAATTCAACAACACTTTAGAAAGATCATTCATCATGACCAAATGGGATTTATCCCTGGGATATAAAGATGGCTCATATGCAAATCAATCAATGTGATACATCATATCAACAGAATGAAGGACAAAACCATATGATCATTTCAATTGATGCTGAGAAAGCATTTGATAAAATTCAGCATCCCTTCTTGATAAAAACCCTCAAAAAAACTGGGGATAGAATGAACATACCTCAACATAATAAAAGCCGTATATGACAGACCCATAGCTGTTATCATACTGAATGGGGAAAAACTGAAGCCTTTCCTCTAAGATGGGGAACATGACAAGGATGCCCACTTTCACCACTGTTATTAAACATAGTACTGTGTATTAGTCCGTTCTCATATTGCTACATAGAAATACCTGAGACTGGGTAATTTATAAAGAAAAGAGGTTTAATTGGCTCATGGTTCTACAGTCTGTACAGGAAGCATGATGCTGGTATCTTCTCCACTTCTGGAGAAGCCTCAGGAAACTTACAATAATGGCAGAAGTAGGCATGAGTAGGCATGTCTTACATGGCAGGAGCAAGAGCAAAAGAGAAAGAGGGGGGTGCCACTCACTTTTAAACAATCAGATCTCACGAGAACTCTATCATGAAAACAGCACCCAGATGATGGTGCTAAACCATTCATCAAGGATCTATGCCTAAAATCCAATCACCTTCCACCAGGACCCACTGCCCCCCAACAACGGAGAGTACAATTCGACATGAGATTTGGTAGGGACAGAGATCTAAACTATATCATAAAAGAAATCCTAGTGACCGCAATCAGGCAAGAGAAAGAAGTAAAGTACACCCAAATCAGAAAGGAAATAGTCAAATTATCTTTATTTGCAGAAAATAAGATCTTATATTTGGAAAAATCTAAAGACTCCACCAAAAAACTATCAGAACTGATAAACAAATTCAGTAAAGTTGCAAGATACAAAATCAACATATAAAAGTCAATAGCATTTCTATATAACAACAATGAACAATCTGAAAAAGAAATCAAGAAAGTAATCCCATTTACAATAGCTACAAATAAAATAATATACCTAGGAATTAAGTTAACCAAAGAAGCGAAAGATATCTATAATGAAAATGTAAAAAACTGATTAAAGTAATTGAAGAGGACACAAAAAACTAGAAAAATGTTCCATGTTAATGGATTGGAAGAATAAACATTGTTAAAATGTCCATATTACTCAAAGCAAACTAAAGATTCAATGCAATCTCCATCAAAATACCAATGATATTTTTTCACAGAAATAGAAAAAATATCCTAAAATTTATAAGGAACCACAAAAGACCCAGAATAACCAAAGCTTCCCTAAGCAAAAGCAAAAAGAATAAAACTGAAGGAATCACATTACCTGATTTCAAATTATACTACAGAGCTACAGTAACAAAAACTGCATGATGCTGTCATAAAAATAGACATATAGGCCAATGGAACAAAATGGACAACCCAGAAATAAAACCCTATATCTACAGTGAACTTATTTTCAACAAAGTTGCCAAGAACACAGATTGGGGAAAGGATAGTCTCTTCAATAAATTGTGCTGTGAAAATTGGATATCCATAAGCAGAAAAATGAAACTAGACCCTTATCTCTCCACATACAAAAATCGTACGAAGATGAACTAAAGCCTTAAATCTAAGATCTCAAACTATTAAACTACTAAAAGAAAACACTGGAGAAACTTCCTAGGACATTGGAGTGGGCAAAGTCTCTTGAGTAATACCCAGAAACCAGACGAAAAATGGGCAAATGGGATTACATCAACTAAAATAAAAAATAAATAAAATAAATTTTTTAAAAAAATTCAGCACATCAAAGCACAATCAACAAAGTGAAGAGACAACCCACAGATTGGGAGAAAATATTTACAAACTACTCATCTGATAAGGGATTAATAACCAGAATACATAAGGGGTTCAAACAACTCTATAGGAAAAAATCAAATAATCCAATTTTAAAATGGGCCAAATATCTGAAGACGTTTCTCAAAAGAAGACATATCAATGCCAAACAGGTTTACGAAAAGGTGCTCAACATCACTGATCATCAGAGAAATGCAAATAAAAGCTACAATGATAGGCCGGGCGAGGTGGCTCACACTTGTAATCCCAGCACTGTGGGAGGCCAAGGTGGTTGGATCACTTGAGCTCAGGAGTTCCAAACCAGCCTGGCCAACCTGGTGAAATCCCGTCTCTACTAAAAATACAAAAATTAGCCAGTGTGATGGCGCCCACCTGTAATCCCAGCTGCTGGCTGAGGCACAAGAATTGCTTGAACATGGGAGGTGGAGGTTGCAGTGAGCCGAGATAAAGAAAACTATAAAAATTGATTAAAGAAATTGAAGAGGACACAAAAAACTGGAAAAATGTTCCATGTTAATGGATTGGAAGAATCGACATTGTTAAAATGTCCAGAATGTTAAAATGTTCTGTTAAATGTCCAACAATGTTAAAATGTCCCCACTGCACTACAGTCTCAGTTACACAGCAAGACTCTGTCAAAAAAAAAAAAAAAAAGCGGCCAGGCACGGTGGCTCACACCTGTAATCCCAGCAGTTTGGGAAGCCAAGGACGGTGGATCACGAGGTCAGGAGTTCAAGACCAGCCTCCATCCTGGCCAACATAAGGAAACCCCCGTCTCTACTAAAAATACAAAAATTAGCCAGGCATGATGATGTGTGCCTGTAGTCCCAGCTACTCGGGAGGTTGAGGCAAGAGAATCGCTTGAACCCGGGAGTTGGAGATTGCAATGAGCTGAGATCGCGCCACTGCACTCCATTTTGGGCAACAGAATGAGACTTCTCAAAAAAAAAAAAAAAAAAAAAGAAAGTAAGAAAGAGAGAAAGAAAAGAAACCACCTGCAATGCAACAATTTGATACCATCTTACCCCAGTTAAACCAGCTTTTATCCAAAAGACAGGCAATAACAAATGCTTGCAAGGATGTGGAGAAAAGGGAACCCTTGTACACTGTGAGTGGGGATGTAAATTAGTACAACCACTATGGAGAACAGTTTGGAGATTCCCTCACAAAAGTAAAAACAGAGCTACTATGTGATCTAGCAATCCCACTTCTGGGCATATACCCAAAAGAAAGGAAATCAGTATATTGATCATATATCTGCACTCCCATGTTTATTGCAGCACAATTTACAATAGCTAAGATTTCGAAGCAACCTAAGTGTTCATTAACAGATGAGTGGATAAAGAAAATATGGTACTTATACACAATGGGGCATTCTTCAGGCATAAAAAAGAATGAGATCCTGTCTTTTGCAATAACATGGATGGAACTGGAGGTGATTATGTTAAGTGAAATAAGCCAGGCACAGAAAAACAAATATTGCATGTTCTCACTTATTTGTGGGAGCTAAAAATTAAAACAATTAAGCTCATGGAGATAGAGAGTAAAAGGGTGGTTGCCAGAGGCTGGGAAGGATAGTATGCGGTGGGGAGGAAGTGGGGATGGTTAAAAGGTACAAAAGTATAGTTAAAAATAATGAATAAGACCTAGTATTTACTAGCACAACAGGGTAACTATAGTCAATAATTTAACTATACATTTCAATAATAACTAAGAGTCTAATTGGATTGTTTGTAACACAAAGGATAAATGCTTGATGTGATGGATACCCCATTCTCCATGATGTGATTATTAAATATTGCATCCCTGTATCAAAATATCTCATGTAACCCATAAATATATACACCTACTATATATTCACAAAAACTAAGAATTTTTTAAATAATGCTTGAAAACAAAAAACAGACACAAAGCATAACAGACAGGAGGTAGTAGATGCTGAATGCTGGTTGGGCAGCCAAGCTCCCAGACAGCCTTTTTCAACTGAGGGCCACCATTGTTGAAGCATCTTTCTTCATACTTGCTTGTTTTGCTATCAGATTGTTGTCTGACCACCTCTTCACCTCCCCCTCTACTCTGTGGACATCAAGAGAAACCTCGTCAGGGTTTAGTCGTTCTTACTGTTATTTCCTCACCACTGGATCCTTCGGGTTTAGCATAGGACCCAGCACTAAGTAGGCATGTTCAGAAAATATTTGTTGAATGAATAGGTCATAGGTAGGTAAAATTAAAGGGACTGTGGTGATTTTAAAATATGTCCAAAATTATTTGATATTATTCCCTCTAAAATTGTATGCTAATCTCCCTCCCCTTAAGTGTGGGTTGGACTTCGTGACGCACTTCCAACTAATAGAATTTGGCAAAAACAACAATGTGTGACTAGATCATAAAAGACATCACAGCTTTCTCCTTCATCTCTCTCTTTCAGATCATTCCCTCTGGAGGAAGCCAGCAACCATATCATGAATACACGCAAGCAGCTTTGAAAAGAGACATACATGGTGAGGAACTGAAGCATCTTGCAAACAGCTCTGTGACTTCAGTGTCAACGACCTTTTTTTTTTTTTTTTTTTTTTCAGATGGAGTCTCACTCTGTCACCAAGGCTGGAGTACAGTGGCTCGAGCTTGACCCACTGCAACATCTGCCACCCGGGTTCAAACAATTCTCCTGTCTCGGCCTTCCAAGTAGCTGGGACTACAGGCATGTGCCACTATGCCCAGCTAAGTTTTGCATTTTTAGGAGAGACGGTGTTTCCCTATGTTGGCAAGGCTGGTCTTGAACGCCTGACCTCATGGTCTGCCTGCCTCAGCCTCCCAAACTGCTGGGATTACAGGCGCCTGCCACTGCGCCCGGCTAATTTTTGTAGTTTTACTAGAGACAGGGTTTCACCATCTTGGTCAGGCTGTTCTTGAACTCCCGACCTCGTGATCCACCTGCCTCAGACTCCTAAAGTGCTAAAATTACACTCATGAGCAACTGCACCCGGCCTCAGCCGACCTCTTAATTGCAACCTCGTGAGAGACCTGAAGCCCAAAACACTGAATTTAACCACTCCTAGATTCCTGACCCTCAGAAATATGAGAGGTAATAAAAAATTGTTTTAAGCAGCTAAGTTTGGGGGTAAGTTGTTATGCAGCAGCAGATAACTAATAAGGGACTTTGAAACAAATTACTCCCTTCAAAGGGCAGATATATACCACTACAGATACAACTGGAAGCAATGTAGGAAGTTGCCATTCTATGCCCCCTTGTTTCATTCTGCCCACAGTACATACCACATGTCTATGTTTCTTCATGTATTATTCAATCAGCTTTTGTGGAGGCCCTAGCATAGTTTACAGGTAAAATTGAATGAGCAAAATTAACACACGTGCTATCAGAGACCAACAAAAGGAGACTAAAAATCTACTCAAAAAGAACCAAGAGACAAGAAATCAGGGTGACTGAAGAAGTAAAAAGTGGTAGTAAAAAGTGATCTCAAAAAGGAAGTAAAAATGTTTTCAGTATATTCTGCAGAGAATAAACTTATTTTTCTAATCAACAAAAAAATAAACTAATATCAATTGAGAAATACTAAATTGAATACAAATGGAAGACTAAATTGAGAAACACTAAATTGAATACAAATGGAACACAAAAAAAAAACTAAATTGAATACAAATGGAAGAGCCAACATTGTATGTAGGAAATTTTCTAATCCAACACACATAAGCTTCCATAAATTTGAAGATGTTGCTATCAGCAGTAAAGTCTTCTGCAACAGAAGAAAAAAATGTAATCACAATTAATAAAGATGACTGTCAATTGGAAATAAACATGTGTTGTGTGCCTACTACATGCCAAGCAAGGGACTCTGAATGGGAAAATGTGGCTTACCTTACCTACATCCTACTTTGTAGCTCCCGCCCAAGTACAGAACTCTCCTCCCCAGGGTAGGCACCACAGGCCCACCCTCTCCTCTTTTCCCTCCTCACATCCTCCCTCCACAAAATAGATAAGGATAGGGGCAAGAAATCTGGAAATAGAGCTGGAGGGGCAAATTTATGCCAATGCTGCTAATGAGACTTCATAATAATAAACATCAGTTATGTAACTTGAATATGTATTCAAGATTTATGTTCATCATTTAATACCAAAACAACTTCATTCCTCCACCCTTCTCTAATCTCCAGCAATCTGTTTCTTTATCAAAGACAAGGCTGGCAAGACACCAGGCTGGAGACTTGTTTTCTTCTCCTTTTAAAGTGGGTACCAATGCTCTTTCATGAGTTTGCTCTGAGGATGTGGTGGCATCATGTGTGTGCCAAGGCCAAGCCCTGTGAGAATTCAAACATAGCATGTTAAACGGATGGTGGAAAAATGAAGGAGTCTTTTGAGGGAGTAGAAAATGGTGCCATTTGCCAAGAGCACAGAGTTCTTGGAAAATAGGACTGAAAATATGGTCTTGATCCATGGTTGGGGAGCTTTGACTGCCAGCCGAGAACTCTACAAATAATGTCAGAAAATCCAGACTAGCAAATATACCATTGGCTGAAGTTGGGGATACTTTGGCATGAGAATGCCAAGAATAGTAATATTTCAAATGATAATGATATGGAAATGTTATCTTTTGTGTCTTTCCTCTTATTTCAAGATCTTACTTATTATGGTTAAAATACATCATGTCTTTTTTTTTTTTTTTTTTTTTTTTTGAGATGGAGTTTTGCTCTTGTTGCCCTGGTTGGAGTGCAATGGTGCAATCTAGGCTTACCACAACCTCTGCCTCCTGGGTTCAAGCAATTCTCCTGCCTCAGCCTCCCGAGTAGCTGGGATTACAGGCATGTGCCACCATGCCTGGCTAATTTTGTACTTTTAGTAGAGACAGGGTTTCTCCATGTTTGTCAGGTTGGTCTCAAACTCCCGACCTCAGGTAATCCTCCCACCTCAGCCTCCCAAAGTGCTAGGATTACAGGTGTGAGCCACCGCGCCTGGCCTCATGTCTTACTTTCTAAAATTTTAACTCCTAAATTTAATCTCAAATAAAGCTGTGTACATATACATATGCATTTTACCCACAACTTTCTGACAGCAATGGTATTCCAAGAGCTTGAAGGATGGAGAAAGAGACAGCCAGGGCAAGCAGTATGCCCATCTGGTGGTAGTCATAGTGATTGTAGTCAATAATAATTACTGTATACTTTAAATTTACTAACAGAGTAGATCTTAAGTACCTTTATCACACATACACACACAGAATGGCAACTATGTGAGGTCATGAGCGTTGTAATTAACTTGATTCTGGTAAATATTTCATATTGTATACATATATCAAATCATCACAGTGTATACATTGAATATATACAATATTTATTTGTCACTTATACCTCAAAAAAGCTGCAGATAACAGAAAAATTGCTCTGACACTTATTGAAATGATAAGGAAGACTTTATTCAAGACTGTTACAAGAGGGAAGAGAGATTGCATTCAACTCCAAATTCAGCAAAGATAGCTATAGATGTATTGCCAATGAGAAGAATGAAAAGGTCAGTGGATAGAGAATTAACAAAAGGAGATCTCAAGGGTAGGGAGATTCTTGCTAAAATGGTCTAATAGGATTCTTGGTAAAGGGGAGCCAAGGACTTAGACATCAAGGGTGGGGAATAAGAAACTTGATCAGATATCAATGGTGATTAGATATAAAAGACGGGGAGATTCTCACTAAAATAGCAGGATTCTTGCTAATGGCAGACCAAGGTCATGGCCTGGTTAAGCAGAATGCTCAGATGAGCCCAATTAAACTTTGATCAAGGGAGGTGTCTTATTCCGTATGTGCTGTTACAACAAAATATTTAGATTGGGCTGCTTTGCAGATGCCGCTGACTCACAGAGACCTCTGCCACCAGCCACAGTCAAATCCACCATGTTCTTCAACATTGCCATCTATGATGAGCCCTTACACTGCATCTTCTTCTATTTGCAGAAATTCCAAAGACAGCAGAAAATTTTCATGCTTTGAGGACTGGAGAGAGATAATTTGGTTATAAGGGTTCTTGCTTTCACAGAATTATCCCAGGGTTTGTGTCTCAGGGTGGTGACTTCACATGTCATAATAGCACTGATGGCAAGTCCATCTATGGGGAGAAATTTGATGATGAGAACTTCATCCTGAAGCATACAGGTCCTGGCATCTTGTTCATGGCAAATGCTGGACCCAACGCAAATGGTTCCTAGTTTTTCAACTGCACTGACAAGATTGAGTGGTTGGATGGCAAGCATGTGATCTTTGGCAAGGTGAAAGAGGGTATGAATATTGTGGAAGCCATGGAGCACTTTGGGAGCAAGAATGACAAGACCAGCAAGAAGATAACTATTGCTGACTGTGGATAACTCTAATAAATGTGACCTATGTTTTAACCACCAGATCATTCCTTCTGTAGCTCAGGAAAGCACTCCACCTCATTTGCTCACAGTATCTTACAATCTTGGTGCTCTCACTGTAGTTTTTTGGGTTCTATATTTTCCTTATTCCTTCCATGTCTAGGTCTATTGCAGTTAAGTTTATGATTATGAAATAAAAACTAAATAACAAAAATACTTAGACTGCATGATTTATAAAGAATAAAAATTGGGCCGGGTGCAGTGGCTCATGCCTGTAATCCCAGCACTTTGGGAGGCCGAGGCGGGCGGATCATGAGGTCAAGAGATTGAGACCATCCTGGCTAACATGGTGAAACCTCATCTCTACTAAAAATACAAAAATTAGCCAGGCTTCTTGGTGGACGCCTGTAGTCCCAGCTACTTGGGAGGCTGAGGTGGGAGAATTGCTTGAACCCAGAAGGCAGAGGTTGCAGTGAGCTGAGATCACACCATTGCACTCCAGCCTGGTGACAGAGTGAGACTCTGTCTCAAAAAAAAAAAAAAAGGATAAAAATTTATTTCTTATAGTTCTGGAGCCTGCAAAGTCCAAAATCATGGTACTGGCAGGACTGGTGCCAATGAGGGCTGCCCTCTGCTTCCAAGCTGGCACCATGTTGCTGCATCGTCCAGAAAGGAGGAGCACTGTGTCTATCAGGATGGAAGTGACAGAAGGGCAAGAGAGTGCTCCCTTCAATCTTAAGCTTTGTTATAAGAGTGCTAATCCCAGTTATGATGGCAGAGCCCCCATGACTTAAAAGATGTGGCCTCCCAAAGGCTACATTTTTAAATACTGTTTAATTGGGGATTACATATCAACATGAATTTTGGAGCGAACATAATCATCAAACCATAGCAGTGTCTTTGCCAGGGGATAGTGGCCTGGAGACAGGATGATAGAGGTAGAGAGAGGTCTGAGAAGCCTTTACAGGGGTGGAATACTGGGGGCAAAAAAGGGTTGCTGTCTCTGATGGGCCCTCCCAACAGGTGGACCTGCCTTTTGATCAAGGTTGAGGCAAACCCTGTGTATTGTTAAAACATATCTCTTCTATCCTCGAGTTTCAGGAACTTTACACCGCAGCTAAATTCCACCACAGTCAGGAACAGGGATGTTGTGTTTGGGTGTGGTCATGGACAGAGAAAGTATACAAGAAAAGAGGAGGACATGTCTTGGATAAGGCTGAGAACATGACACCCAGGTAGTCATTCATTTGCTGAATCCACTAAGGTCTTTCCCAGTGGAGTCTTGTGCTGTGCTAATCTGGTGAACCCTTGGGCATGCCAGCTTTGCACTCACAAACGGAGTGTGGGAGCAAGTTGTGAAATGGATCTTATGACACTCCCAGCCTGATATTAGGCACAGAAAGCAGATTTCATTCCATCAGCCCCTGTTTTGCAATAGCTCTTGAGGCCAATCTTGGAGAATACTTCTTTTTTTTTTTTTTTTTTTTTTTTTGCTGACAGCACTAGGAATTTGTAATCACATTTGCAGTGCATTTTCATATCACTTTGCTGGGTGAAGCAGAGAAGATATGCCATGCTTACACATAGGATTGTCTCTGTTTTGGTTACCTTTTTTAGGGTTTGATGAGTGAATGCAGGAATAAATGAATGGGTGGATAATGGAATCCATGCATCTATCAGGTTATTGAGCTTCACCCCTAGAGTTTCTGATTTAGTCTGAGGTGCAGGGAGTGGGGAGAGGAGCAAAGAATTTGCATCTCCGACAAGGTCCCAAGTACTGCTGATGTTGCTGGTCCAGGAACAATATACTGAGAACCATTAACACAAGCCATCAGTAGAGACCCTCTTAGGCCATGATTATTGTGGCTGCAAACTTTCTGACTGATCTTGCCAAGTAGTTCACACATGTAGTTGAAAATGACTCAGTGTTTGGGGATTTGTGGGTAGCCTGCCTACTCTACCTCCCAGCAAATTCTCCTGGGTAGATTTGAGAGGGTTGGAACACTGGTGGGGTGTGTGTGTGTGTGTGTGTGCGCGCGCGCACACACACACGCACATGTACGTGCACATGTGTGTGCATGTGTGTGTACGTGCATGCACACATCTGTGCTGCTGTCCTGACAGGTACTGCTGTCCTTTAGCACACCTCTAGTGCTGATCACTGACCTTCTCCAGGCTCTCTCCTCTTTGCCTTTCTTGAAATCAGGGCTGTTTTAAGGTGAAGGAGATGGTAAGTTGGCTGCTTCCCTGAGCCATTCAGCAAACAGACCACCATGGTGAAGTAAGAGGATCATGGGCTTGAAGCCAGGTACCCCTGGGATTTGCATGAAAGTTCTACCTCTTAGCAGTTACATGACCTCCAAAGACTTTCAGGGCCTGTCAGAGGCTCAGCATCATTATCAGTAAAGCTGAGATTATGTCTCTGTCTCACAATATTGTTGAGAGCATTAAATGAGGAACCCTGGAGGAAGCACTTTACAGTGTCAGGCACACAGCAGGCATTCAGAAGATGTTAGTCCCTCCCCACCCTATACTTATTTTGATGTTAAGAATACTCTGACTGGATATGGCAGCTCACAACTGTAATCCCAGCAATTTGGGAGGCCAAAGTGGGTGGATCGCTTGAGCTCAGGAGTTCAAGACCAGACTGGGCAACATGGTGAGACCCACATCTCTACTAAAAACACAAAAAATAGCCAGGCATGGTGGCACATGTCTGTGGGCCCAGCTACTCAGGAGGCTGAGGTGGGAGGATTGCTTGAGCCCAGGGCACAGAGGTTGCAATGAGCCAAGATAAAACCACTGCACTCCAGCCTGGGTTACAGAGCCAGACCCTATCTCAAAAAAAAAAAGGTCAGGGGGGTGGGGAACAACTATCCAAGACATCTTTTTAAAAAATAAAAATAAAAAAGAATGCTCTAAGGTAAAATGTTTTCTGAGGTGGTTTCAAAGCCCACAGGCCCACCATGGTCTCTGCTCCAATACTCCAGTGTGTATAAAGCAAGTAGGTTTTGCAGGAGAATAATTTTTTTCTATCATGATTAATCACCCTTCTAAGCCCTGTCCTGTTTTCTGTACTCAATCGATACCTCTCTACACTAGGTCATTTATCAGGCAATAGTAATAATAGCTGGTATTTATGGAGCACATTCTATGTGCCAAGCACTGGGATTAGTTTATGGACATTTTCTCATTTAATCACCACAACAACCCAATGACTTGGTACACTTGTGACCCACATGGATCAGATGAAGAAACAGATGTGACAGATGAGGAAACTTAGAGAAGTATTTTCCCCAAAATTGTTTTTATGAAGACCTTCCTACTGCACAATACTGTCCTAAGTACATATGTGTGTATGTGTGTGCGTGTGTGTGTATATGTGTGTGTGCGTATATGTGTGTATGTGCATATATATATGGTAAATTTTTTAGAAGGCTAGTGTCTTAGAGGATGTGATTCACTCTAACCAGCAAAGCAGAACTCCCTTACATGAAACCACTATTAAGGGATAGAGAAGAAGGGACTCAACTTCACTTCAGTCCATTCTAGAGGCAGGACATGTAGGGTCAAGAGTGGTCATAGAGGGCTTCAAGACTAAGGTGTCATTCAGTGAACCTGCCTACAGCCATAAGAAGGAGAGTATGCAAACCTTGAAGCAGATATTTATGGGAATTTTTTAATAAAAACAGGAAAATTTATATGTTATAATGTCAATTTTTAAAAGAGTAACTCAAGATTTTATAAAAATTTGTTGAAAAACTGGAGGAAAATATGCCAGGATGTCAACAGTAATTTCCTCTGGCTCATTTGTTTTCATATATATATTTCTGTACTTTCACAAATTTCTAAAGAAAAGATTGTTACTACATGATCAGCAATACATACACTACTAGGAAAACTAGAAAAAAAAACCATCACTATATTTGCCTTTAAGAAACGTGGTGCATAAACTTTTGTAATACCAAATATGGAGCAATTTTTTAACTGCTTGTCAGTGAATTAGGAAACACTGAACTTCTGAGAAGGAAGTGTAGAGCACAATAGAGCCAAAGACTGATGTTTAAGATGGAATACAGAAAACATGTATTAAGAGACACCTCTGGGCCGGGCGCGGTGGCTCACGCCTGTAATCCCAGCACTTTGGGAGGCCGAGGCGGGTGGATCACGAGGTCAAGAGATCGAGACCATCCTGGTCAACATGGTGAAACCCCGTCTCTACTAAAAATACAAAAAATTAGCTGGGCATGGTGGCGCGTGCCTGTAATCCCAGCTACTGAGGAGGCTGAGGCAGGAGAATTGCCTGAACCCAGGAGGCGGAGGTTGCGGTGAGCCGAGATCGCGCCATTGCACTCCAGCCTGGGTAACAAGAGCGAAACTCTGTCTCAAAAAAAAAAAAAAGAGAGACACCTCTGTGCAAAGCACAGTTAATCTTTAACCCATACCTAAGTCATAGTGATAGGTGTCTGTACTTGTTTTTGTTTGCCTTATCCTGTGGAGTGAGACCCAACTCCTTCATTCCCCCAGGCATACTATGTAACCTCACAACCCCTCAGAAATGACAAAGAGTTCCAGTTTGAAGTCTGATCTTCCCAAGTGAACAAGCTGTTCTTAAAGCATGGGAGGAAATAAACATATACCACAAAGTAGGTTTTGGATACAGAGACAAGCATGACCATCTAAGACCCAGGAGTGCTGGGAATGGAGGGCAGGAGCTGAAAGGGGAACATCTGAGCCTTAGACCCTTCAGAGCCCACCTTCAGAGAAGCCCTCCAAGATGCTGCTGCCTAGAGCTGAGAACTAGGAATCCTCCTGGCAGTTAATGAACTTCCAGGATTCCATGAATCGGGTACAATCCATGCTCAGTAAATATTTCTTTTCTTCCTTCTGAGACTCTATCCTCACTTTCTACCCTGATCCCAAAGCTGCTCACGGGTAGCACAGATCCCTAGAGGGGCCATTTCTCATTTGTGGAAGATATAAATAGTTTTACTCTAGGATTAACAGCCCCCCCTTCACACAATGTCTAGCACAGAGTCAATGCTCAACAAATAACTGTTGAATTAATGAACAAATGGATAGATGGATAGACAGAGGTTTGGTTACAGCCTTGTCTGGAGATTACAGGCCACCAGTGTTTGATTTGCTTCTGTGGTTAGGCTGAGTTGGTTTCAAGCAGATACTTGGTTAACAGTGACTGCAATGCGGCTAAGACGGAGAAGACAGAGAAAGGCTAGACTATTTACCACAGGCCCTTTATTTAAATCTGAAGCAAAAAGAAATAAAATCAATGGAGGGAGATAAGGGATACTGCTTCTGTCACATATTAGCTGAGTGGTGGTCTAGAAACCGGTTCTCTTTTCCAAGATCAAGTTTTCTCATTCTCCAAAATCTACTAGTGTTTATTATCTCAGAGTTGATTAGACCTCCTAAAAAACAACTAGCCCTATGTTTGACACAGAGCAATCATTCAACAAGTATCAGTTTTCTATCCACTGAAACTTCCCTAAAGAAGATAACATTGACATCAACTAAATAGCACAGCTAGCATAAAAAGCTCTCAAAAATGAGTCAGTAAAGAGAGAAATAAATAGGCATCTGTGTTATGGTTGACATTCACTATTATTTCTATGTAGTAGGAATGAGTCATCTGGTAGAGTCTGGGGTAGGAAGAAAAACCATAACCCTATTTTTATTTACTGAGATGTTTGTAATGTCTTATTACATCTGCTCATGGAAAGATATGGAACATTTACCAGTGCTAGACCCATCACCATATAAGATCTTTGTGAAGTCAAGATGCATCTCATGTCTTCACCTCTGTAACAAGATAGCAAACAAATAGCTGTCCCAAACTAACCACCCAGGAATGTTGTGAAAGCCAATAAAAAAAGCCTTCTCCATTCTTATATGGTAAAAAAATACATGTGTTATATGAGCCCAAAGACAGATTAAAAGTCATATTGCAAGTACAAGTCCTCCCCCTAGTTGTTACAGTAGTAACAATAAAAAGAGTTAATTAACGTCTAATGGAGTAGGGCTAGATGTCATCCAAGAGTCAAAAGTCACAAGTTCACAATTTTGGGAAATAAGAAAGCCATCCAAAATTAACTGGTCTCTCTGTGGCAGGCAAAGTGCTTTACCAATATTATCTCATTTAATTCTTAAGACAATCAGTGGGGTGCAGTGGCTAACGCCTGTAATCCCAGCACTTTGGGTGGCCGAGGTGGGCAGATCACCTGAGGTCAGGAGTTTGAGACCAGCCTAGCCAACATGGCGAAACCTCGCCTCTACTAAAAATACAAAAATTAGCTGGGCATGGTGACACCTGCCTGTATTCCCAGCTACTCAGGAGGCTGAGGATGAAGAATCGCTTGAACCCAGGAGGGGAGGTGCAGTGAGCCAAGATCCCACCATTGCACTCCAGCCCTGGGTGACAAAAGCAAAACTCTATCTAAAAAAATAAAACACAGAAAAAGAAAAAAAAAAAAAAGGATAATCTAGGAAGTAGAGATTATTATACCCACGCTCTGGATGAAAAAACTGAGGATCAGAGAGGATATGTCATTGTCTCAGGATCGAATGGCTAAAGAGTAACTCAAATGGTACAGCAGAGATTCAAAGGCAAGTCTGTCTGATTCCTATGACACCAGCTCTTAAAGAAATACCACAACAGGGCTGGGCACAGTGGCTCATGCCTGTAATCCCAGCACTTCAGGAGGCCGACGCAGGAGGAATGCTCGACCCCAGGGTTTCAATATCAGCTTGGGCAACAGAGGGAGACACCCATCTCTATAAATAACTTAAAAAATTAGCAGAGCATGGTGGCACATGCTACTCAGGAGGCTGAGGCAGGAGGACTGCCTGAGCCTGAAAGGTTGAGGCTGCAGTGAACTGTGATCACACCACTGCACTTCAGCCTGGGTGACAGAGGCTCTGTCTCAAAAAAAAAAAAAAAAAAAAGGAAAAGAAATACCAAAACAGAAGTGAAGGCCCAAAGATACATATCTAATTCAAGTGCAAGGGAAAAGGAAGAAATGTTCACTCCTAAGAGCTATTCTTTAACAACAGACTTCTTCAATCCTACTTTCCTGAATAAAGTCTACATTTGAAGGGGATGTGAATATTGAATGGGCAGGGTTGGGAGTAGTCAGCATAAGTGCCTGGTGTGCCATCAACTCTCTCTCAAAAGAATACAAAAAGTAGAGAACAGAGAGTGATGGAGAGAAAAAGAAATATAGGAAAGGGTCAAAGGAAAGAGAAAGGAGACTGACAAAAGTAGCTAAACTTTTTTGTTAACCTTTTTATTGAGATACAACATTCACACAGCAACATGCACAAATCTTAAATGTACAGCTTAATGACATTGACATATGTATACACTGGTGTAACTAGACCAAGATACAGAACATCTACATCACCTTCTAAGATTCCTTCATGTCCCTTCCTTGTTAATCCTCACCTCCAGAGGTAACGACTGATGCGAGTACTGTAAATGTACATTAATTCGCATTTCCTATATTATATAAATGTAATAATACAGTATATACTCTCTTTTTTAATCTGATATCTTTCACCCAGCATAATTATTTTGAGATTTGTCCATGTCAGTGCATACATGAAGGATTTATTCCTTTTTATTGCTAAGTAGCATTTCCTTGTATGGATGTGCCATAGTTTATCTACTCACTTGTTTATGCACATTTGGCTGTTTCCAGTTTGGGGCTATTATGAATAGAATCGGTAAGAACATTGGTGTACAAGTCTTCATATACTTATAAGCTTTCATTTCTCTTGAAATGAAATTTCTAGGGATGGAGTTGTTGAATTATAGAATGCTATACTTTGGATATAGTTTGTCCTCATCAAAACTCGTGTTGAAATTTGATTCCCAATGTGGCATGTTGGGAAGTGGGGCCTAATGGAAGGTGTTTGGGTCATGGGAGCAGATAGCTCACAAATGGCTTGGGGTCATTCTCACAATAGTGAGTGAGTTCTCCCTCTTTCAAAACTGGATTCATTCTCTTAGGAATGAATTAGTTCCCACAAGAGTAGGATTTTATAAAGCCAGGATGCCCCTTGGGTTTTGCCTCTTCACATATGTTCACTTCCCCTTTGACCTTCTCTGCCATGTTATGATGTGTCAAGAAAGCTCTCAGCTGGGTACAGTGACTCACCCCTGTAATCCCAGCATTTTGAGAGGCCGAGGTGGGTGGATCACCTGAGGTCAGGACTTTGAGATCACCCTGGCCAATATGGTAAAACCCTGTCTCTACTAAAAATACAACAAAAATTAGCTGGATGCAGTGGTATGTGCCTGTAGTCCCAGCTACTCAGGAGGCTGAGGCAGAAGAATTAATTGCTTGAACCCAACAGGCGGAGGTTGCAGTGAGCCACAGTTGTGCCATTACACTCCACACTGGGCAACAGAGTGAGACTCTGTCTCGGGAAAAAAAAAAAGAAAAAAGAAAAGAAAGCTCTCACCAGAAGCCAAGGCTATGCCCTTGAACTTCCCAGCCTGCAAAACTAAACCTCTAAATAAACCTTTTTTCTTTATAAATTACATTCTCATGTATTCTGTTATAGCAACACAAAATAAACTAAGACACAAGAGTAAACATATTTAGCTATAGTAGATTTTTTAAAAACTGAGTCTTAGACCTCTAGTCCCTTCCTAGCCTGGCTTTTTTAAACTTAGAGATGTTTACTTTATTTTTCCCCACAAAAATGAAAATTACATATACTCTCTATAGAAAATTGGAAAATATGGCCAGGCGTGTTGGCTAATCCCAACACTTTGAGAGGCCAAGGTGGGTGGATCACCTGAGGTCAGAAGTTCAAGACCAGCCTGTCCAACATGGTGAAACCCCGTCAGTCTACTAAAAATATAAAATTAGCAGGGCGTGGTGACACACACCTGTAGTTGCAGCTATTCAGGAGACTGAAACAGGAGAATTGTTCGAACCCAGGAGGCAGAGGTTGCAGTGAGTGGAGATCGCACCAATGCACTCCAGCCTGGGTGACAGAGTGAGACTCCATCTTGAAAAAAAAAAAAAAAGAAAGAAAGAAAATTGGAAAATACAACAAACCATACGGAAGAAAATCAAAACTCTTATAACCTAGGGTTCAAATAAGCCCTCTCCTTTCTGAGATTTGGCATTGACTCGAGAATGCAGAATCAGAGTTAGAGAATTTCTAGAAAAGTGAGTGAACAGACCATCAAGCATAAAACCAACTTACAAATCCATGGAGATGTTCTCTATGAAACAGTCAGAGTCTAATATACTGAGGGGCTTGGTTTGAACAGAGCCTCTAGTCAGGCCCAGAAAGGCAAACAACTCCATGTTCACTGCCAGCCTCCGTAAACATTCTTACGGCACAGCCCAGTGGGCAAAGGAACACACAGCATAGTTTATTCCTATTCTGGCAACTGAGCTTATGCCTATTGAGGAAAAAATAAATGCTTAGATCACATTCTAACATGTGCTACATCCATACAACGGAATACAATGTAGTCCTTCAATGTGATTATACAGACCTATGTTTATAAATGGAAAAGTATGATCATATTTTTAGGATATATTTTAGTGTGACAGTTAAGATCATGGGCTTTGGAGTCAGACTACCTGGCTCCAAACCTAGCTCTTTGTCCTTAAACAAATGACACAACTTTGCTGTACCTCCATTTCACCATCTGTGACAAGGGAGTGATAATAATAATACCTACCTCATAGGGCTGCTTTGGGGATTAAATAAAACACTAGAACACTTAGAAAATAACTTAGAAAAAAAATAAAGCTTGGCTCATGGTAAATTTACCATCCATAACCAGAAATGAGTCATCAACATTTCTCAGCAGTCCTTTTATATTTCTCTGGTCAACCTACAGCCTGCTCTCACCCTTGCAATTCATTGAACCTTCTCCATTCTCTTCAACCTTTGAACTCCTCTCTTCTTCCTCCTGATTATCTCTGCATGCAGATGACCACACCCCCATTTATAGAAAAAACAATGGGGGTGGGGGAGCCTTCAGAAGGAAGTTGTCTCTCATCTTCCTAACACCAATCATAAACCTACTATACCTGAACACATCCTAGCAGCAGCTCCTCAATTAAGACAGAGATGATTTTGCCTCCTACTGAACATGAATTCCTTCACCTATGCTTTCGATTCCAGATGTTCTTCTTTTTTAGCAAATGTACACTATGATTTATTCCATCTCTCTGCTGTATTTTTAACCACTCACTCACTACAGACCCTTAACTGTAAACTTTACACATCCACAAAATTTCTCCCTATTAAAAAAGTCCTTGGTTGTGTACAATAGCTCAAGACTGTAATCCCAGCACTTTGGGAGGCTAAGGCAGACAGACTGCTTGAGCTCAGGAGTTCAAGATCAGCCCGGGTAATATGGTGAAACCCCGTCTCTACAAAAAATACAAAAATTAGCCCAGCATGGTGGTGTGCACACCCGTAGTCCCAGTTTCTTAGGAGACCGAGGTGGGAGAATCACCTGAACCCAGGAAGTCGAGGCTACAGTGAGCTGTGATTGTGTCACTGCACTCCAGCCTAGGCAACAATGTTACACCCTGTCTCAAAAAAAATTTTTAAAGGCCTCTCTTGACCCTTAGTCTCACTCCTGCTTCTACCCTGACTTTTCCATGCCCTTCACAGCCAAACTATTTCAAATAGTTACCTATATTCTTTGTTTCCATTAACTTGCCTTCCTCTCTGCTAACTACATTCCATTCTAGATTTCTGCCCACCACTCCATGAAAATAGATCTGTCCAGGACACCAATGCCTTCATATTCTTAAATGCAACACATATTTACCAGTCCACATCTTATTTGACCTCTGAGCAGCAATAGACATTGTTGACAGTCCATTCCCTACTTCTTGAAACAGTTTCTTTCTTTGGCTTCAATGACACAAGTCCCTCCTAACTTTCTTTAAAACCTCCCTGGCTGCTTTTTCCCAGTCTCCTTTGCAGACTGATCCTCCTGTACTCTACATGAAATACTGGTGAAATACTGGAGTTTCTCAAGGCTCCTTCTTTGATCTACTACATTCTCACTCTGATACTCCCTGACCTAGACAAACTTATCCCCACACATGGTTTGAATTATCACCTATATCCATATAGCACACAATTTATATCTCCAGTATATAGGCCCCTTCTGAACTCTAGACCCATCCATCTAACTATCTATATAACTTCTCTGGGGTGATCTCAAAGGTACCTCAAACACAATATGTTTAAGACTAAACTCATAATCCTCACACCTGAACTTAGCATTCATTGTGATATTAAAGGTCCTGCCTCTTAATGCTGTTACTCCAAACATCCACTTGTACAAGCCAGAAACTGAGAAGTCACCCTTGATGGCTCACTCTCACTGTAAGATATAGGCGGGAGTAAACAAAGTGCTGATTTTCCTATACACTCTACTTAACACAGAATGCTTAGATGTAGCCCCAGATGTATGGGAGAATTTTCCCACACACCAAGCAATCAGTTCTGCAGTGGACGCCAGCCAGGTGTCCTCTAATAGAATTCAGTTCTGTCACTACCTACCTGGAGATAGTGTCAGATCCCACAGTTTGAGAGCTTGGGCTTCCAATACTGCTGTCCACTTCAGATGCCCAGTTGTAAGCTGTGCTTCTGACTGACCTGCTATAAATCAGGGTTCCCATGATGCTCTCCTTGGGTTTGCTTAATTTGCTAGAGAGGGTCACAGAACTCTGGAAAACATGTTTATAGGTTTATTATAAAGGATATTACAAAGCATATAGATGAACAGCCAGATGGAACAATCACATACAGCAAGGTACAGGATAAGGGGCACCAAGCTTCCATGCCCTCTCCAGGCGCAGAACCCTCCAGGAACCTCCATGTGTTCACTATCCAGAAGCTCTCCAAACCCAGTTCTTCCAGGATTTTATAGAGGCTTTACAGCTGTGCACAGTGGCTCACACCTGTAATCCCAGCACTTTGGGAGGCCAAGGTAGGTGGATCACATGAGGTCGGGAGTTCGAGACCAGCCTGATCAACATGGGGAAAACCTGTCTCTACTAAAGATACAAAATTAGCCAGGCATGGCGGTGCATGCCTGTAATACCCGCTACTCAGGAGGTTGAGGCAGGAGAATCACTTGAACCCAGGAGATGGCGGTTGCACTGAGCTGAGATCACGCCATTGCACTCTAGCCTGGGCAGCAAGAGCAAGACTCCGTCTCAAGATATAAATATAAAAAATATCCCAGCACTTTGGGAGGCCAAGGTGGGTGGATCACGAGGTCAAGAGATCGAGACCATCTTGGCCAACATAGTGAAACCTTGTCTCTACTAAAAATACAAAAAAAATAGCTGGGTGTGGTGGCATGTGCCTGTAGTCCCAGCTACTCAGGAGAATGAGGCAGGAGAATCACTTGAACCCGGGAGGCAGAGGTTGCAGTAAGCAGAGATCGCGCCACTGCACTCCAAGCCTGGTGACAGAGTAAGACTCTGTCTCCAAATAAAATAAAATAAAAATAAAAATAAATAAAATACAGGTTTTACTATGTAGGCATGATTGATTACATCACTGGCCATTGCTAGTCAATTTAACCTTCAGCTCTTCTCCCTTACCCAGAGGTTGGGGGTGTGGCGAAATAGTCCCAATTCTCTAATCCTTGACCAGCCCCCATGCTGACTCTACCTAGAGCCTCAGCCACCAGTTATCTCATTAGCATGCAGAAGATTCTTTTTTATTTTTATTTCTTGAGATGGAGTTTTGCTCTTGTTGCCCAGGCTAGAGTGCAATGGCGCAATCTCAGCTCACTGCAACCTCCACCTCCTGGGTTCAAGTTATTCCTCTGTCTCAGCCTCCCCAGTAGCTGGGATTATAGGCATGCGCCACCACCCCTGGTAAATTTTGTATTTTTAGTAGAGTTGGGGTTTCACCATGTTGGTCAGGCTTGTCTTGAACTCCTGACCTCAGGTTACCCACCCTCCTTGGCCTCCCAAAGTGCTGGGATTACAGGCATGAACCACCACGTCCAGCACAAAAGATACTCTTGTTACGCCAGAGATTCTAAAGGTTTTAAAAGCTGTAATTCAGGAAAATGAGGATGAAGACTACCATGGTTTGAATGTTTGCCTTCTCCAAAACTCATGTTAAAATTTAATTGCCAGCTGGGCATAGTGGCTCACACCTGTAATCCCAGCACTTTGAGAGGCCAAGGTGGATGGATCACCTGAGGTCAAGCGTTTGAGACCAGCCTGGCCAACATGGTGAAACCCCGTCTCTACTAAAAATACAAAAATTAGCTGGGTGTGGTGGCGGGCACCTGTAATCCCAGCTACTCAGGAAGCTGAGGCATAAGAATCGCTTGAACCTGGGAAGTAGAAGTTGTGTGAGTGAAGATTGCACCACTGCACTCAAGCCTGATTGACAAAGTGAGACTCTGTCTCAAAAAATTAAATTAAATTAAATTTAAAAATTTAATTGCCATTGTAATAAACCACCTTTGCAAAATTATAACTGAGAAAATTATGACAGTGAAAGAAATCAGACCTAACAGACTCCACCTTGCTTCTAACCTTTAATCTACCCTTGTTCATTCCTGGGTGTAGGTCAAACTAACTTCAGGAAGGAATTCAGTTTGTGGTTTGACTCTAAAACAAAATTGATAATAGCCCTTTCCCAAAAAGACCCTCTTTTGCCTGGGGACCAGTCTGCCTTTGCAGGTCTAACAAATTAGCTGGCCGGGCGCGGTGGCTCAAGCCTGTAATCCCAGCACTTTGGGAGGTCGAAGCAGGTGGATCACGAGGTCAAGAGATCGAGACCATCCTGGTCAACATGGTGAAACCCTGTCTCTACTAAAACTACAAAAAAATTAGCTGGGCATGGTGGTGCGTGCCTGTAGTCCCAGCTACTCAGGAGGCTGAGGCAGGAGAATTGCTTGAACCCAGGAGGCGGAGGTTGCGGTGAGCCGAGATCGCGCCATTACACTCCAGCCTGGGTAACAAGAGCGAAACTCCGTCTCAAAAAAAAAAAAAAAAGAACAAATTAGCTACAAGATTAGAAATTACAGTTAAGGGGTCATGCAGCCTCCGGCTCCCAGGGTCTGAACCTCCCCAAATTGCTCCTGAGGATAACATCACTATTATAAAACCTAAGATCAGTGCTTATTTTGCAGACCCTGCTCTCGATGGATCAGCTAACACCACCCAGACCCATAATCTGGCTCAACCAGTTCTGCCTTCCCACCCAGAAACAGAAAACTGCAAGGAAGATTCACTTTGACCCCCTATGATTCCATCTCCAACCTGACCAATCAGCACTCCCCACATCCCAAGCCCCTGCCCACCAAATTATCTTTAAAAACTCTGACTCCTACCAGGCGCTGGTGGCTAACACCTGTAATCCCTGCACTTTGGGAGGCCGAGGCAGGTGGATCACCTGAAGTCAGGAGTTCAAGACCAGCCTGACCAAGATGGTGAAAACCCATCCCTACCAAAAATTACAAAAATTAGTCCAGCATGGTGGCAGGTGCCTATAATCCCAGCTATTTGGGAGGCTGAGGCAGGAGAGTCACTTGAATCCGGGAGGCAGAGGTTGCAGTGAGACAAAATTGCACCACTGCGCTCTAGCCTGGGTGACAGTGCAAGACTCCATATTAAAAAAAAAAAAAAAAAAAACTCTGATCCCCAAATGCTCTGGCAGACTGATTTGAGTAATAAAATTCTGGTCTCGGTTGGGGGTGGTGGCTCACGCCTGTAATCCCAGCACTTTGGGAGGCTAAGGTGGGTGGATCATGAGGTCAGGAGTTCAAGACCAGCCTGGCCAAGGTGGTGAAATCCTGTCTCTACTAAAAATACAAAAAATTAACTGGGCATGGTGGCAGGCACCTGTAATCCCAGCTACTCAGGAGACTGAGACAGAGAATTGCTTAAATCCAGGAGGCAGAGGTTGCAGTGAGCTGAGATCAAGTCACTGCTCTCCAGCCTGGGTGACAGAGCAAGACTCCATCTCAAAACACGAACAAAAAAAAAAATCTGGTCTCCTGCACAGCCAGCTGTGTGTGTATTAGTCTTTCTCCATTGAGATTCCCTGTCTTGATAAATAGGCTCTGTCTAGGCAACAGGCAAGGTGAACTCATTGCGTGGTTACAGTAACAGCATTAAGAGTATTAATGCAGTGACAGTATTAAGACTTTTAAGAGACGATGAAGCTATGAGGGCTCTGCCCTCACAGGTGGGATTAATGTCATTATAAAAGTACAAGATCAGTCTCCCCTTCCGCCATGTCACGATCTAGCCTACCTCCTCTCTGGAGGACACAGTGTGTCAAAGGACCATCTTGGAAAAAGAGAATGGCCTCACCAGACACCAAACCTGCCCACCTTAACCTTAGACTTCCCAGCTTCCAGAACTGTGAGGCAATAAATTTCTGTTTATAAATTACCCAGTCTCAGGTATTGTTATAGCAGCACAAAACAAACTAAGATAAAGACTAGATATGGCCGGGCACAGTGGCTCATGCCTGTAATCCCAACACTTTGGGAGGCCGAGGCAGGTGGATCATGAGATCAGGCAATCAAGACCATCCTGGCCAACATGGTGAAACCCCATCTCTACTAAAAATAAAATAAAAATAAAAGAAATTAGCCAAGCATGATGTCAGACACCTGTAATCCCAGCTACTTGGGAGGCTGAGGCAGAAGAATCACTTGAACCCAGGAGGCAGAGGTTGCAGTGAGCCAAGATCATGCCACTAAACTCTAGCCTGGAGACAGAGTGAGACTCCATCTCAAGAAAAAACAAACAAAAACAAAAAAAGGCTAAATTATGTACTTCACAATATCACACTCCCTCACTCCCAATTCCAATCCATTGCCAAGTCCTATGGCTTTTACCTCCTAAGAAACCCTACAATGTAGCAATGCACTCCATCTAAACCACGGCTACTATAGTGCAAGCTACTATTACCTCTACCACTATCTAGAGGTACGAGAGAATTTCCAAATGAAACTCTCCAGTACCTTCTGACTCCTTCCCAATCCCTTATCCAGACTATAGCAGAGCAATATTTTCAAAGACAAATCTGATTCGTTCTCCCCATCCCACAGGGCTTTCAGTGGCTCTTAGGATACAGATGGAATGGCTTAAGGTGACTTGTAAGGCCCTGCATGCCCTGACCCACCACATTGCTCTCCCAACTGCCTCTTGAACTCCAGCCACTTTCATTCAGTCTCTTTTACTCATTATGCTATCTCTGAACACATAGCCTCAATCCAGCTCCTCCAACTCTCACCTCCAATCTAATTAGCCACTATTCTTCCTTTAGCTCTCAGCTCAATAATCACTTCTTTGAAGCACAATTCCTGACCACCTTGACTAGTCGAATAATCCTATTTTATAGGCTCTCATTGCACCATGTACCCTCTTTTTCAAGATATTTGTCCTTGTTGCAATTATACAGTTGTGTGGCTATTTGCTTGCTACTTGCCTTCCTACTGTACTATGAGGACAGGAACTTCATAAGTGTTTTTGTTCACATTTCCTCAGCACCCAGCACAATGCCTGGCAATAAATTGGTGGTCTTTTTTTTTTTTTTTTTTTTTTTTTTTTTTGAGACAAGGGTTCACTCTGTCACCCAGGCTGGAGTGCAGTGGTGCAATCTTGGCTCACTGCAACCTCCACCTCCTGGGTTCAAGTGATTCTCCTGCCTCAGCCTCCCAGGTAGCTGGGATTATAGGCACACACCACCATGCCCAGGTAATTTTTGTATTTTTAGTAGAGATGGGGTTTCACTATGTTGGCCAGGCTCATCTCGAACTCCTGACCTCATGCGATCCACCCACCTTGGCCTCCCAGAGTTCTGGGATTACACGCGTGAGCCACTGCACCAGGTCAATTGGTAGTCTTTTTAAAAAGAATTGTACCCCAGCAGGTCAGGCTAATATATACTAGTAGAAGCACTCTCTGAGAGTGCCTTCTGCCAAAGGCAAGCAGAGCCAGACACTAGCCAAAAGCAGTAAAGACATACTTTGAGTACTACTGTAATAGGGGAAAAGATACTTTAGTATAGAACTAAACTTAATCTAAAAACAACTAGGACAAGTGTGGCTTTACAGTCAAGCAGCAGAGTGAGGAAGCCAGTAGACAGAAAATTTCTAAGCAGAGAGAGACATCAAGGGTAGGGGGATTCTTGCTCAGCTGACTAAACAGCATTCCTTGCTCAAGGCAGGACAAGGTGATCAGGTATCAAGAGTTGGGAAAATGCTTAGCAGGATTCTTGCTAAACTGGGCTAGGCAGGTGAAGGACAGGGCCCAAGGAGAAGATATAGTCAAAAAGAAGGCTCAGAGGGGTCTGTCCAAATTTCACTATGTCTTACTTTCCTGATAGTCTCCCCACAAAATAGATCAAATCCCCACTACTCTTTACTTATTATTCCATAGGCATTTTAAAAGCTTCCTTGAGTTACAATTTATATTTCATAAAGTTCTCCCTTTTCAAGTACAAATTCAATGGTTTTTGGTAATTTATAGAGTTGTGCGGAACTCTCACCACAATCTAAGGACATTTTCGTTATCTCTAAAAGATAATGCAATGTCTTTATCTCTAAAAGATAACTGGGAGTGACTGCTCCTTGCCCATTTGCAGTCACTCCCATTTCCCACCTCATAGCTATTTTTGAAAGCCATCATATCTGCCTAAGGATAAAAGGTACAGCCTCATCGGAAAAGCAAAAATCAAAATTATCACGCCCCGCGTGAAATAATTTGAGAACCACCAAGCACTAATTGCGCATTTCTGATTATTTGCTGAAAAACATTTAAAGAAAAATCAACGTAAACTAAGGAGTGGGAGGAGGTTTCAAGAAAAAGGTAGAACATTTTAAGGTTTCTCTGCAGAGGAAAAAGTGCGCGGAAAAAAAAAAAAGGAATTTGAGTCGAAAAATACTCCAACAAACGAACCAACATGTTTTCAGAACTTTTTGAAGTTCCAGTATGGTGCTGTCGTAGTTGGTAGGCTGGCTGTCCTTGATCCAGTAGGCAATGCGAGTTTCTAGAACAGAAGGATAAAGATTCATCACAAGCCATAAAAGTTGAAGCAACACTCAACTGAAAATAAACGTTTATTGAGCGCCTAATGTGCCTCAAGGAAGAGGCTCTGCATAAGAAAAAAACGGCTCCTCGCAGCTCCCCCTGCCCCGGCCAGGTGGCTGCTTGCCCCCCTCCGCCTACTCCCTGGACTGCCCTGAGACTGAGAACGCCCCCGGCACGAGAAGCTGGACTCCACCCGGACCGGAACGAGATCACTGGGAGCTGGGGCGCCCGGCACAGGCCGGACGCAACGGAAACCCAGCTGGGGCCGGCCCTTCCTTTCCTTCTCCCGTTGCAGGACTCGGCCCGTGCCCGGTCCCCACCTGCCGCCCTCCCCATCCTCCCAGTGGGACCAAAAAGAGCCTGAAGGGCCTGGGAAGTTCCCAGGCCTTTCCAGATGCCCTGACATGGTTGGCAAAGCGATTGCCTTCCCTCTCGGAGCTCCACATAAATCCGAGCCCTCTTCCTCTCCCTCGCCATCTTCCGTCATTCGCCACGCTGGCCACTTCCCCTCTGCTGCCTCCCGCTGAAGCCCCAGCCCGGCAGCGGCGGCCATTTCTCAGCAGCCTCTTCCCGGCCCCTTTCCCTGAAAGGAAATGTACTAGGGCGGGGAGGCTGGGGGCGCTGTGTGAGGGTCTCGGGAAAGCCGCCGTGGAGAAGGAAAGATGGATTCTTCCCAAACTCTCTCCGCTCTCCCGAAGCCGCCTACCTCACCCTTTCTCGCTGCCTTCTTGTGGGCTTGGGAGCAAGAGAGGAGGAGCTGGTCCCAGCGCTGGTCACTGCCACCCTCACCCCACAGATCCTGGGGCACGAGTACCCTTACACCACCCCATTCGGATCCCAGCCATGACCTTTCTCCTTCACCAGAGCTCATTTCCTCCTCCCCTCTAGCTTCCTGCCTTTTCCCCAAGACAAAGTTGATGTTTGCCCTTCCTGAGACTCAATTTCCTCATCTCTAAAGTGGGATGACACGTAAAGACATTTTGTATATGTGAAACATGCCCTGTGCAAAAGAGGGGAACAGGAAAACGGATAGATGGCGAAAAAGGACCCTAGAAAAAGGGTCCTTGGAATGTACGAGTAGATGTTCTAAAGAATGTATCGGTCAGAACATTAGAACAGGTCAGTGGTTCCGAAAATAATTACTGAATATATTATTGTGATTGTTAGATGTTGTCTCTCAGTACTTCTCTCTTCTTTCAGAAGCCTAACGTTCTTTTCTAAGAGGGCCAGACCAATATGTGTTCTGTGTGCATTTATCTATGCTGACCACTGCTGTGATGGGGGTGGTGGGGGCGTCCATTCACAGGCTGCAGGCACAGGCACAACATAACTGTGGAGTCCTAATTAGAAAAAAAGGAGTCAGGCTGGCTGGAGCAGGGGAAGACAAAGAGAGAAAACAAGTAAGTTATAAGTCTGTCTTTCTTCATGGTCCAGAACATATAAACAAAAAGCGGAAGCAGATAAGCCATAGGTCTGCTTTTGTTTATGGCCCAGGACATGTGGTTTCCTGTACAGATAACGTACGTAACTCACAAACTTCCTGCTTACTATCAAACGCCTCAATTTTTCAAACAGCCCAACTGACAGAAGAATGCAAGTTAACTTTCTACTGCCTTGGGTATCTAAATCGGCCCAAAAACCTTCCTATAAAATCTTCAGCAAGCCTTTGTTTTCTTTGCACTGGGCTCCTCTCTTGCAGGATGTCCGTTGCCTTCTCGCAGTGTATTTTCCTTTCTCTAATAAATCTGCCTTTCTCTACATACAACTGTCTTGGAAAATTCTTTAACCCCTGCACCACCAACCCAGTTAGTCGACACTCCACTGAGACAATAACCCCTCACCTTCCCCGTGGAGTCCTGCACCATGCTAACCCAGGGGCCCCTTGGACATGCCTGCTTTGCACTCACAGGAAGACAATTTTGGTCAGTGTAAGAGCAGCTTGTAAAGGACTGTTGTGACACTCCCAGCCTGGTATCACGCCCAGCAAGTGGAATTTCATTCCATCAGCAGCTGTTTTGCAATAGCCCTGGAGGCCCATCTTGGAAAAATCTTCATTTTTGCTAACAATGCTAGGAATTCTACCTGATGGAAAAGGAGTTTGATTTATAAACACATTCGCAATGCATTTTCATATCACTTTGCTGGGTAGAGAAGGCAGAGAAGATATGCCATGTTACACATGGGATTGTCTCTGTTTTGATTACCTCCTTTAGGGTTGGATGAGTGAATGCAGGAATCAATGAATGGGTGGATAATGGAATCCATGCATCCATTAGCCAGTAGTTTCCTGCTGCAGAACCACCCTGAGCAGTTGTTAAAACACAGCTTATTGGCCAGAGGCTCACGCTGGTTATCCCAACACTTTGAGGGGCTGAGACAGGAGAATCTCTTGAGACTAGGAGTTCCAGGCCAGCCTAGGTAACGTAGTGAGATCCTGTCTCTACAAAAATAATTTTAAAAAATATCCGGGCTTGGTGGCACTTGCCTGTAGTCCCAGCTACTTGAGAGGATGAGGTGGGAGGATCACTTGAGCCTGGAGTTCAAGGCTGCAGTGAGCCGAGATCACACCACTGGCCTCCATCCTGGGGAACAGAGCAAGACCCCGTCTCAGAAAAACACAAAAAGCAAAACACAGTTTGTTGGGCTCCACCCCCAGAGTTTCTGATTCAGTCGTTGGGGGAAAGGGTGCGGGGGGAGGGGTGCGCAAAAAGAATCTGCCTATCTCATGAGGTGGAGGTTCATGCTGTTACTGATCCAGGAACCACACCCTTACTAGCACAAGCCATCAGATACTCTTAGGCCACGATAATTGTGGCTGCAAATTTTCTGCTTAATCGTGCCAAGTAGCTGACACACGCAATTGAAAATAAATCCCCCGACTCAGTGTTTTGGGGTGTTGTTGGTGGGCTGCCCACTCTACCTCCCAGCAAACTTTCCTGGATAGTGTTAGATTTGTGTGTTGGAGCACAAGTGGTGGTGTGTGCACACATGTGCACACCAGCTGTACTGCTGTCCCTTTGCACACCTCCATTGCTGACCACTGACCTTCTCCAGGTTCTCTCCTTTGCTCCTCAGAGACCTTCTGAGTTTTCTTACCCAGCAAAGTAAGCTAACATCTAAGACCACAGGAGTCATCTATTGTTTCCTGAGATTTGGTGCCATCTAGTGGCTAACTTGAGAATCTTTGCTCACATCTAGAGAAACTTCTAGAAAATTAACTAAGTACCCTGGAAAGCCAAAAACACCTACTTGTTTACCCTCCAAGAAAGGCTTCCTGAAGGACAAGGACTGGCTTAACAGGAGTCAAAATGGACTTCTTGCTCTCCTGAAAGCTGTGATAAAAATTAGAAGTCAGCAAAGAATCTCAAATCATGTCCCACTGCATCTTTGGCTTGAATTTTTTGGAATTGATTTTCATTTCCTGAATGAAACGGAGTCGGGTAATACCAACTTGGTATTTGCCTCCCATCTCATTTCTCTGGCCCTCAAGCCATAAACAGCCCACATATAGCAATCCAGTTCCCAAGTGGTCAGATCTACAAAGAGATCAGTAGTTCAAGGTACAGCTGGTACTTATCAGAGGGACATCAGGGCCTGAAGGTCACTGAGGTGTGGAATTAATAACCACTGTGGTTCAGACAGAAATCTAAGATAATCAGCACGATACCACAGGCCCTCAGAATCCTGGGATGTCTGGGGTATTGTAAGTATGTGATTTAGACTTTAATAGAAATTTTAAACTACTTGTTAAAGGAACAAAGGGAAGGAAATCAGGGATCATAAAGGAATCTGCTCCTTAAAGTTGCTGTTTGGGGGACTGTGATGGGTCTCAAAACATGGTCTTGAGACCAGCAGCATCAGCACATTCTCAAGTAACACCCCAAAACTACTGAACTGGAAACTCTAGGGATGCAGCCTAGAAATGAATGTTTAAGTAAGCCCTGCAGATGATTCTGATGCACATGAAAGTTTGAGAACCACTGGTTTAAGATAAGCTTTAGATGCCCTAAAAAACACCCGGGGGTGTTTAGAGACTCTACTAATAAATTCATGGAAGAGATAGTTTATTACCATAACATAAGCCTGCTTCACTTTTATGTTTTGTTTTCAACACATAATAATTGTAAGCCTACTTCTTTTTTAGCATACAAAGGTACCTTCTAGTTTGTGGTGAAATAAAAAGGATTATTTATTTGCTTTCACTTCTTTGGATTTTAGAGAATACTATATTGGTAAGTACGGTCTCCAAAAGTAGCTCAACAGTCCTGTAGACATGGTAATAAGTTTTTTTTTTTAAAGAAAGTGTTCAATTTTAATATTAATCAAAGAAATATAAATTAAAATAGCAAAGAGATATCATTTCTCAACTAACAAACTGGCAAAGATAAAAAAAAACTAACGTACATCAATAAGGAGGGTATGAGGGGAAAAATAAAACACACAGTCCTCCAGGTAGAAAGATAAAGTACCAGAATCTTTCTGGTAACACAAGTCACAAGCCTTAAAAATGGGTGTATCCTTGACTCAGCAATCCCATTTCTAGGGATATATCTTAGAAATAACTAATGATATATGCAACAATGAACATATAAAGATGTTAAACATATTTATAATTTTTAAATTAAAAATTTTAAGAGGGAATTATAAAATCAGTGTGCCCATACGACAGAACATAATAAAAATCAATCAGTACAAGATTTTTTCCAGTTTTTAAAAGGAAGATTTATTTAACAAGTTTCACTTAGTACAATACATCTAAATGGAAATCACAATACAAGGAAAGATTTAAACCAAAGCCTCAGAATCTCATACAAACGACACGACCAAACTTCTAAAGTATTGGTATTACATCTTAAAATTGTCCCGTATCCTTAAAAAAAAAAAAAAAAAGTGTACACTCACGTGCCTTACAGAGTATTAAACCAAAAAGCTAGAATTAACAAACATGCCAAATGTTTTCACTTTGAATCGTAGACACAGCTCCTATATTTGAGTTTTACAGAAAAGCATGTTTCTCAACATGCATCCGAAGTTTTCAATGTATTTGTGGTATAAGAGCAACATTTAACATAAGTGAAACTGCATTAACCTAAATACGCTTACTGCTTAAGTACACTCCTACAACATAACTAACTTGAGAAAAGCTAAAAATCGTTTAAACAGTTATGGTCAATACTGAACTTTGTTATTATGTCCTAGATGAATGTTTCAGTGTTCAAAATTACTGAGCTTGAAGTTTCAAAATAATCTCAACTTCCACTTTACAGTAAGCATGAATCACAAGCCTGTAATGCAAAACTGTTAAACTTAACTTTTGTTTTCTTAAAAAAGGAGAAAGATAAAGAAAGAGAAGCTGACCAAGAGTGATCAGAATCAATAATATTTCCCATTTACCAATCATACTGGATATACTAGACATCCCTCCCATTCTATTCAACTCCCATAAATGTACAGCTTTTATATCTGGAGTAGCTGTTTAGTGCTCCTTCTCTACCTAAGCAAGGTTTGACTGATAGTCACTGGAGTTTTCCTGGAGAACTTGGTCATATCCACTCATACTGCTCTGACCACCATAACCACCTCCATAACCACCACTCAGCTGCTGGCTAGCAGGACCTCCATAACTAGACTGGTTGGATAAGCCCATCCCTCCCATCATTTGGCTACCATAAGCGCCACCACTTGCCCCTGCTGTAGAATTCAAAAACAGTTCTACATAGCTGTGATCATAAGCCCCTCCACTTGTTCCTGCAGTAGAATTTAAGAAGAGCTCCACATATCTGTGTTGCATATTAGCCTTGTCTTTTGCCATAGCTGCCACAGCATCTTCATGAGTAGCAAATTCAACATCTGCCTCACCAGTAACTCTGCCATCGGGTCCAATTTCAATATGTACTCTCATGGGATTAAGAGGTGAGAAGAAATTATAAATATCATTCTCAGTGGCTCTGTAAGGTAACCCCCTCATGTGTACACAGTGCCCTGTGGTGCTCTGGAAACTGGACCCACCATCTCCATATCTATGATCAGACATTCCTGAAAAACAGTAATTGAGGTCTCTTCCAAATCTATCAGACCCAAAGCCATATCCATCATTATAGCCACCATAGTCATCATAGCCTCCATACCCTCCACCATAGGCACCACGCCTCATCCTTTCAAACCCAGCTCCTCTGCCAATGCTATTATACCCTCTGCCAGCCCCCGGCCTATCATAGGGACCTGGCCGCTGCATAGCCATGAGCTTTCGAGGGGGATCATAGTGGGTTCGAACTTCAGCTCGGCTACTCTTGAAGATCTCAATGTACCTGTGCCCTATTCTTTCCTTGTGTTTCTTTAAGGCCTTCTCAGCTATCTCCTGCGAAGCAAACTGCACAAAGGCTTCCCCTGTGCTTCTCCCCTGAAAGTCCACTGGCAGTGTCATCCCATTTGGCACAATTTCCAACCCTGAAAAGAACTGAACAATCTCTTCCTTGCTACAGCCAAATGGGAGTCCTCTAAGCCGGACGAAGCCATCGTTGGCAGTATCAGGGCTATTCGGACCTGTATGCTTCAACACCCAATCCATTTCAACACTGTTAGACTTGAATACTTCAACGTATCTGTGTCCCATGGTTTCTCTGTCCTTCTTCAAAGCCAATTTCACTTCCTCTTCAGATTCAAGTTCAACAAATGCTTCACCACTTGGTCTGCCTTCTCTGGTGTAGATGAAACGAATACCTGATGTGCCATTTTGGATCTTGCAATCAGAGAAGAAGCGCATCACTTCATCAGCTGAGCAGGACCAGGGTAGGCCCCTGACCTTCACCACGAACCCCTCCCTGCCTTCTGTGCTCAGCATCATAGTGACTGTTGGGCTCTTGGTGGCAAGTTTGGCTCAACACAATTTTGGTGTAGCTGGAAAAAAAAAATTAGAAGACTACTGTCATGGAAAAATGCTCAGAATACAGTAAAAGAGAAAAGCAAACTATTAATAGAAAACTCAATTATACCAACAGCTTTTCTGTAAGACATCTGTATAAACAAAAAAGAATTCACCAAATTTTTAACTCATTCATTTTTTAACAGTTATTTATTCAATACCTATTACGTGTTGGATACCATTAAAAATTAACAGCAATTGGTCAGGCACAGTGGCTCACACCTGTAATCCCAGCACTTTGGGAGGCCGAGGCAGGTGGATCACCTGAGATCAGTAGTTCGAGACCAGCCTGGCCAACATGGTAAAACCCCATCTCTACAAAAGATACAATTAGCTGGCCATGGTGGTGGGCACCTGTAATCCCGGCTGCTCAGGAGGCTGAGGCAGGAAAATTGCTTGTACCCAGGAGGCGGAGGTTGCAGTGAGCCAAGATCACACCACTGCACTCCAGCCTAGGCGACCAGAGCAAAATTCCATCTCAAAAAAAAAAAAAAAAATTAACAGCAAAGAATCAATGGGAGATGTCAACAAATAAAAGATGGCTATACTGAATATATAAACATAAAAAACTTCACTAGATCAAAAGATTAAACAATAATTAAAACACAAAACACAGGTTATATACGTTCTTTATATAATATCCTTATATAAAAATGTAGGCAAATCAATAAAATCAGGGAAATATTTAGGCTTCAGAGATAAATGAAAAAAAGACATTATGGGGAATTCACACATTCATTTTAGAAACATCTTGTAGTTGCCAAGTCCAATACTCGGCTCTGGCATACAAGAATCAATAAGCCCACAAAGGGCTTATGGTCCTACAGGGGGACTGTATGTAATTATTAAAGACGTAAATGCTAATAGACATTATACTTGCCATGACCCTCTGGGTGGGGTGTAAGCACGGTATCAAGGAGTGAGTAGTTGATCAGTTCTATTGTTTGGAGGCCAAATGGTTAAATGAAACAGACTAACCTGTCTAGGGATCCATAAACAAAATTTTTAAAATTATGATGAAGCACAAACAGAAGAGGGAAAAGCAAGAGAAAAGGCTGGCAAGGCATAGACTAGATCCCAAAGACTTTCATATACAAACACTAAACACCTTTTAAGACTTTTAAACTGGGGAGTATGTGGGGTGACTTCACCAAACCCTTTCAGGCAGATCACCCTGGCAACAGTGTGGCACTAAAACAGAACGGGGTTGAGGTGAAACTACGGAGATTAGTTAGAACTCGTCTCTTTCAATGCAAAAGGTCTCAAAAAAAAAAAAAAAAAAAAGAACTTGTCTCTTAAAGATATGTTAAAGGTTAAAGGAATCGCCTAAACAACAGGAGTAAAATGGAGAAAAGATATGATCCACACATACAGAAAAAAAGTGGAATCTGTGGGACTTGATAACAAATTAAGTATGGGAGAATACAGGTATAGGAGGATACAGGAGAGTTATCTGGAAATGTTCAAATTTCATCAATTTCCAGCAAGTTAAAACCAAAACTAATCCTTATTTTTCACCCATCAAGAAAATGGAAATTAGACAGTGACACTAAATCTGTGCTTCGCAGGGTTCACAAACTAATACACTACTAGAGGAGTTACAATATAAACTATTTCCTTTTTGATAAATCCCACTATATCCTGAAAGCAATTTGATAATATGTATCACACCTTTTGACAGCAAATACATTTCAGTTATGTGCCCTAAGGAGATAATATGAAATTCAGACAAAGATTTATGGAGCAATATATTCTATGAAAAGTACTTTATTAAAAAAACTGGAATATCACAAGTTTTAAGTCACAAAAATATTTAATAACATGCGAAATTACTTATGCTATAATTGTAAGCGACCCAAGAGCGCAGCTGCTTTACAATCTCAGCTATGTAAAAAATACATGTTTCCATAGCCTTTGACACAGCTAGAATCCTTCCAGGAATCTAGTCAACAGAAATACTTACAAATGTTCCTTGCAGCACTGTTAGTAATGGGAAAAAATGGGGAACTTAAATAGCCATTGTTAGAGGAATGGCTAAATGAATTATACTTTATCCTTAAAATAATGCAATGTAGCCATTTAAAAAAAAATCTATCTGCCCTGACCCAGGAAGATCTCCAAAATATATTTAAGAATATACATAGTATGATTCTACTTATATTAAAAGATTAGCATGCATGTATATATGTATATAAATAAATAAATAGACGATGTGGGAGCAAACTCGTTTTTGAGAACAGTGAAGGGTAAGGGGAGTGAAGTGGGCTTTTCGATTTTTACCCTATATACTTCTATACAGTTTTCATTCTTTAAATTCGCCGTACTGGGTTTTTTTTTTTTAAGTTAGAAAGAACATATTAGTGGTTACTCTGAACGATAGGTTTATGGCTTTTCCATGCTATTTTTCCAATTTTTTTATGCAGTCTTAATTTTCTACAGAAATAATTACTTTTACTTTAGCAAAAAAGTAACATAAAACAAATTAAAATATGTTCACATTTCTGAGATTTGGTATAGCAAATTTTATAAAATTTTCTAATTTTGTATGTGGATGGTTTATCTGATATGATCTGGGAACACTGGGCCTCTTAGAAACAAAGTACAAAGTGTAATAACGGCCATAAAACTACAACTACACTGAGAAAACAATGAAACATTTACCGATTCCCTATTATGTGCCTACCACACTGCATCTGCAGTGATAACAGTTTTTCTATTAACCATCCTAAGGTCTCAATGACAGATTTACAGGCTGTTTTTTAAATCTCATTTTGTACGCTGGTTTTTTTTTGTTGTTGTTTGTTGTTTTTTTTTTTTTGCTTGCCTTATCCCTGGGATAACCCGTCCCATTTAATACTGTATTCCTTAAGAGCCTCTCCATAGGGGCAGGGAGGTTCTACTTCATTACTGCATCTCCTGGGAAGGCCATCGGGACTGTTGGCTAAAGTGGGAACCAGGACTCTTTGTGAGTTAAGAATTTGTGTATTTATATGCGTGTTACACACATTTTTTAAAAAAAACTGTAACGACATAAGGTTGAGTAGTCGTCTCCGGGTGAATTACGTGTATTTTGAAATTTTATACTATATTGTTATTTTTCAAATGTTCGAAATTGAATATGTATATTGTTGTTATCAGCAGAAAAATAAACATTATTCAAATACTCAATTCAGTAAAGTAATTTATTGGGCGCCTCTATCAAGCACGCATTTGCCTAAAAGTGACTCTATAGATAAAATTCACTTGGGGCCTCCCCCTACAGACAATCAGGCAGTGTGGAGGCTGAGTCCCTGAATGGATAGACCAGCACGCAGACCACTATTTTCAGTATCTTGTTTTTCTTAACTCCGGGCCGTGGTTTTCAAACGTTTTTCACCTTACGGTCACCCTTAGGGGTCCCCCGAGACCGGCCCAGACAGACAGATACACAAAAACACATACACAGTCATGAACGTCCACCATTTCCCCACCAGGCGCAGCACAGGCGGCTTCCCGGCACTGAGATGGGGGGAGGAGGGAGAGAGCGCGAGGGGGGAGGGGAAAGCAGAGAACGAAAGAGGCGGAGGTGGCCCCCGAACCCCGCTTTGGTCTTCATCATCACCACCCCTGGGTCCCCAGTTCCCACCCACACACCAACCTCTAACGATACCGGGTAATTTTCCTCCTTCTTCCCTCAAACGGCTATAGCGAGACGGTAGACGACGACCAGAACTACTTCTGCTCACGTAAGCGAGTAATCACGTGAGCACCTACGTCATGTGAGATCTCGGTCACGTGAGCAACTCTCGGCTTAAACTCGGGATCACTAAGGTGCCGCACTTCCTTCTGGTATGGAAATAGGGCGGGTCAATATCAAGAAAGGAAGAGGGTGATTGGTTAGCGGAACGTCCTACGTGACTGATTATTGGCCCACCTCTGGGGATAACCGTCCCAGTTGCCTGAGAAACAATAACGTCATTATTTAATAAATCATTGGTGATTGGTCCGCCTCTGAGGTTAAACTTAAAAGCCCAGGTTACCCGCGGCAATCTATGCTGTCTGATCACCGTGACGATGCAGCTGAGGAACCCACACCTACAGCTGGGTTGCGCGCTTGCGCTTCGCTTCCTGGCCCTGGTTTCCTGGGACATCCCTGGAGCCAGAGCACTGGACAATGGACTGGCGAGGACGCCTACCATGGGCTGGCTGCACTGGGAGCGCTTCATGTGCAACCTTGACTGCCGGGAAGAGCCAGATTCCTGCATCAGGTATCAGATATTGGGTACCCCACTCCCTTTGCTTTTCCGTGTGTTTGGGTGTGTTTGGAGAACTGGAGGGTCTCAACGGGAACAGTTGAGCCCGAGGGAGAGCTCCCTGACCCGACTCTGCTGCTGCTTTTTTATCCCCAGCAAACTGTCCCGAATCGGGATTAGTCCTAAACTTTCTGTGTGTGACCTTTCCTGCGGTGGGAGTCCGGCCAGCGGCAGCTTTTCTCTCTCTCTCTTTCTCTTTCTCTTTCTCTGTCTCTCTCTCTCTCTTTCCCTTTTCTTCTCTCTCTCTCTTTCTCTCTCTCCCTGCCCGGTTCTCTTTTTTTTTTTTTCTTCACTGCTCCTTGCAGGGCAGGGCTACCCTATAAGGCAGTGTGCCCAAAGTAGCCCTGCCCGGTTCTGTTCAGACCCTTCTTGTGAACTTTTGCTCTTCCTCTGCCAGGTGCTAACCGTGATAACATCTAGGGTGGATAGGAGGGATGAGGGACTAAGATTCATGCCATTTTTTTCCTTTTGGGGTCGTGGGTTTCTCGGCAGTGTCTCGAAGGACTTAGACCGTAACGTCGCTGAGATCTCTCCCACCTCGCCCGTGAGTATGGCATCAGCCTGAAAGGTTGACATGGAGGCACTTTATACATTATTTACACCTTTGGGTGAGGGTTAAGGCTGAATTAGATAAGTGTTGAACGTATCTGATCCTCAAATTCCTTATCTATAAATTGGGATTACAACCTTTTAATTTCAGGGAGCTAATAAAAAAAAAAAAAAGACCTATAAAATAATTCTTATCTCACACAGGTGAATTTTCAGTGAGATAACCTTTAAGGTACATAGCACAGCGCTTGACCATTAATTGCATGTACAGAGCAAATGGTCCCTAATCTGGAATCGATGGGAAAATGAATGTAAATCTGCAAATCTGAATGAATATGTGTATTTTTCTGGAGAGAAGATATTTACTTTTCTTCAGATTCTCAAAGGGCTCTGTGATTTTAAAAGGTTAAGAATCACTGATAGATATTGTTAAAAGGTAGCAGTCACAGTACATTTCTGTGTCCATAAGTTATTCCTATGAATATCTTTAGAGATGAAGTCAGGATGTTGGTCAGACATCACAGAAGAAATTGGCCTTCTAAGTTTCATGTGACCCTGTGGTACAGTATGTGTGGCAATTTTGCCCATCACGGATTGTGTGTGTGTGTGTGTGTGTGTGTGTGTGTGTGTGTGTGTGTGTGT